>NW_028225632.1:0-246032 GCF_052327205.1 Somniosus microcephalus | reverse complement strand
AGTCCTTCTCCTTCTTCTGCTTCTTCTGCTTCACCCTCCAGACTTCACCTTCTCCTTCTCCTTCTTCTACTTCTTCTGTTTCACCCTCCAGACTTCACCTTCTCCTTCTCCTTCTTCTACTTCTTCTGATTCACCCTCCTGACTTCACCTTCTCCTTCTCCTTCTTCTGCTTCTTCTGCTTCACCCTCCAGACTTCACCTTCTCCTTCTCCTTCTTCTGCTTCTTCTGCTTCACCCTCCAGACTTCACCTTCTCCGTCTCCTTCTTCTGCTTCACCCTCCTGACTTCACCTTCTCCTTCTCCTTCTTCTACTTCTTCTGATTCACCCTCCAGACTTCACCTTCTCCTTCTCCTTCTTCTGCTTCTTCTGCTTCACCCTCCAGACTTCACCTTCTCCTTCTTCTGCTTCTTCTGCTTCGCCCTCCAGACTTCACCTTCTCCTTCTCCTTCTTCTGTTTCTTCTGCTTCACCCTCCAGACTTCACCTTCTCCTTCTCCTTCTGCTTCTTCTGCTTCATCCTCCTGACTTCACCATCTCCTTCTCCTTCTTCTACTTCTTCTGCTTCACCCCCCTGACTTCACCTTCTCCTTCTCCTTCTTCTGCTTCTTCTGATTCACCCTCCTAACTTCACCTTCTCCTTCTCCTTCTTCTGCTTCTTCTGATTCACCCTCCTGACTTCACCTTCTCCTTCTTCTGCTTCTTCTGATTCACCCTCCAGACTTCACCTTCTCCTTCTCCTTCTTCTGCTTCTTCTGATTCACCCTCCAGACTTCATCTTCTCCTTCTCCTTCTTCTGCTTCTTCTGATTCACCCTCCAGACCTCACCTTCTCCTTCTCCTTCTTCTACTTCTTCTGATTCACCCTCCAGACTTCACCTTCTCCTTCTCCTTCTTCTACTTCTTCTGATTCACCCTCCTGACTTCACCTTCTCCTTCTCCTTCTTCTACTTCTTCTGATTCACCCTCCAGACTTCACCTTCTCCTTCTCCTTCTTCTGCTTCTCCTGATTCACCCTTCAGACTTCACCTTCTCCTTCTCCTTATTCTGCTTCTTCTGATTCACCCTCCAGACTTCACCTTCTCCTTCTCCTTCTTCTGCTTCTTCTGATTCACCCTCCAGACTTCACCTTCTCCTTCTCCTTCTTCTGCTTCTTCTGATTCACCCTCCAGACTTCACCTTCTCCTTCTCCTTCTTCTACTTCTTCTGATACACCCTCCAGACTTCATCTTCTCATTCTCCTTCTTCTGCTTCTTCTGATTCACCCTCCAGACTTCACCTTCTCCTTCTCCTTCTTCTGCTTCTTCTGATTCACCCTCCAGACTTGTCCTTCTCCTTCTCCTTCTTCTACTTCTTCTGAGACACCCTCCAGACTTCACCTTCTCATTCTCCTTCTTCTACTTCTTCTGATTCACCCTCCAGACTTCACCTTCTCCTTCTCCTTCTTCTGCATCTTCTGATTCACCCTCCAGACTTCACCTTCTCCTTCTCCTTCTTCTGCTTCTTCTGATTCACCCTCCAGACTTCACCTTCTCCTTCTCCATCTTCTGCTTCTTCTGATTCACCCTTCAGACTTCACCTTCTCCTTCTCCTTCTTCTGCTTCTTCTGATTCACCCTCCAGACCTCACCTTCTCCTTCTCCTTCTTCTATTTCTTATGATTCACCCTCCAGACTTCACCTTCTCCTTCTCCTTCTTCTGCTTCTTCTGATTCACCCTCCAGACTTAACCTTCTCCTTCTCCTTCTTCTGCTTCTTCTGATTCACCCTCCAGACTTCGCCTTCTCCTTCTGCTTCTTCTACTTCTTCTGATTCACCCTCCAGACTTCACCATCTCCTTCTCCTTCTTCTACTTATTCTGATTCACCCTCCGGTCTTCACCTTCTCCTTCGCCTTCTTCTGCTTCTTCTGATTCACCCTCCAGGCTTCATCTTCTCCTTCTCCTTCTTCTGCTTCTTCTGATTCACCCTCCTGACTTCACCTTCTCCTTCTCCTTCTTCTCCTTCTTCTGATTCACCCTCCAGACTTCACCTTCTCCTTCTACTTCTTCTGCTTCTTCTGATTCACCCACCAGACTTCACCTTCTCCTTCTCCTTCTTCTGCTTCTTCTGATTCACCCTCCAGACTTCACCTTCTCCTTCTCCTTCTTCTGCTTCTTCTGATTCACCCTCCAGACTTCACCTTCTCCTTCTCCTTCTTCTGCTGCTTCTGATTCACCCTCCAGACTTCACCTTCTCCTTCTCCTTCTTCTACTTCTTCTGATTCACCCTCCAAACTTCACCTTCTCCTTCTCCTGCTTCTGCTTCTTCTGCTTCACCCTCCAGACTTCACCTTCTCCTTCTCCTTCGTCTACTTCTTCTGATTCACCCTCCAGACTACACCTTCTCCTTCTCCTTCTTCTACTTCTTCTGATTCACCCTCCAGACGTCACCTTCTCCTTCTCCTTCTTCTACTTCTTCTGATTCAGCCTCCAGACTTCACCTTCTCCTTCTCCTTCTTCTACTTCTTCTGCTTCTCCCTCCAGACTTCACCTTCTCCTTCTCCTTCTTCTGCTTCTTCTGATTCACCCTCCAGACTTTACCTTCTCCTTCTCCTTCTTCTACTTCTTCTGATTCACCCTCCAGACTTCACCTTCTCCTTCTCCTTCTTCTACTTCTTCTGATTCACCCTCCAGACTTCACCTTCTCCTTCTCCTTCTTCTACTTCTTCTGATTCACCCTCCTGACTTCACCTTCTCCTTCTCCTTCTTCTGCTTCTTCTGCTTCACCCTCCAGACTTCACCTTCTCCTTCTCCTTCTTCTGCTTCTTCTGCTTCACCCTCCAGACTTCACCTTGTCCTTCTCCTTCTTCTGCTTCTTCTGCTTCACCCTCCTGACTTCACCTTCTCCTTCTCCTTCTTCTACTTCTTCTGAGTCACCCTCCAGACTTCACCTTCTCCTTCTCCTTCTTCTACTTCTTCTGATTCACCCTCCAGACTTCACCTTCTCCTTCTCCTTCTTCTGCTTCTTCTTCTTCACCCTCCAGACGTCACCTTCTCTTTCTCCTTCTTCTGCTTCTTCTGCTTCGCCCTCCAGACTTCACCTTCTCCTTCTCCTTCTTCTGCTTCTTCTGATTCACCCTCCAGACCTCACCTTCTCCTTCTCCTTCTTCTACTTCTTCTGATTCACCCTCCAGACTTCATCTTCTCCTTCTCCTTCTTCTACTTCTTCTGATTCACCCGCCAGTCTTCACCTTCTCCTTCTCCTTCTTCTGCTTCTTCTGATTCACCCTCCAGACTTCACCTTCTCCTTCTCCTTCTTCTGCTTCTTCTGATTCACCCTCCAGACCTCACCATCTCCTTCTCCTTCTTCTACTTCTTCTGATTCACCCTCCAGACTTCACCTTCTCCTTCTGCTTCTTCTACTTCTTCTGATTCACCCTCCAGTCTTCACCTTCTCCTTCTCCTGCTTCTGCTTCTTCTGATTCACCCTTCTGACTTCACCTTCTCCTTCTCCTTCTTCTGCTTCTTCTGATTCACCCTCCAGACTTCACCTTCTCCTTCTCCTTCTTCTACTTCTTCTGATTCACCCTCAAGACTTCACCTTCTCCTTCTACTTCTTCTGCTTCTTCTGATTCACCCTCCAGACTTCACCTTCCCCTTCTCCTTCTACTGCTTCTTCAGATTCACCCTCCAGACTTCACCTTCTCCTTCTCCTTCTTCTGCTTCTTCTGATTCACCCTCCAGACTTCACCTTCTCCTTCTCCTTCTTCTACTTCTTCTGATTCACCCTCCAGACTTCGCCTTCTCCTTCTCCTTCTTCTGCTTTTTCTGATTCACCCTCCAGACTTCACCTTCTCCTTCTCCTTCGTCTACTTCTTCTGATTCACTCTCCAGACTACACCTTCTCCTTCTCCTTCTTCTACTTCTTCTGATTCAGCCTCCAGACTCCACCTTCTCCTTCTCCTTCTTCTGATTCTTCTGATTCACACTCCAGACTTCACCTTCTCCTTCTCCTTCTTCTGCTTCTTCTGATTCACCCTCCTGACTTCACCTTCTCCTTCTCCTTCTTCTACTTCTTCTGATTCACCCTCATGACTTCACCTTCTCCTTCTCCTTCTTCTACTTCTTCTGCTTCACCCTGCAGACTTCAACTTCTCCTTCTCCTTCTTCTACTTCTTCTGATTCACCCTCCAGACTTCACCTTCTCCTTCTCCTTCTTCTGCTTCTTCTGATTCACCCTCCAGACTTCACCTTCTCCTTCTCCTTATTCTGCTTCTTCTGATTCACCCTCCAGACTTCACCTTCTCCTTCTCCTTCTTCTGCTTCTTCTGATTCACTCTTCAGACTTCACCTTCTCCTTCCCCTTCTTCTGCTTCTTCTGATTCACCCTCCAGACTTCACCTTCTCCTTCTCCTTCTTCTACTTATTCTGATTCACCCTCCAGACTTCATCTTCTCCTTCTCCTTCTTCTGCTTCTTCTGATTCACCCTCCAGACTTCACCTTCTCCTTCTCCTTCTTCTACTTCTTCTTATTCACCCTCCAGATTTCACCTTCTCCTTCTTCTTCTACTTCTTCTGCTTCTCCCTCCAGACTTCACCTTCTCCTTCTCCTTCTTCTGCTTCTTCTGATTCACCCTCCAGACTTCCCCTTCTCCTTCTTCTTCTTCTACTTCTTCTGATTCAACCTCCAGACTTCACCTTCTCCTTCTCCTTCTTCTACTTCTTCTGATTCACCCTCCAGACTTCACCTTCTCCTTCTCCTTCTTCTACTTCTTCTGATTCACCCTCCTGACTTCAACTTCTCCTTCTCCTTCTTCTGCTTCTTCTGCTTCACCCTCCAGACTTCACCTTCTCCTTCTCCTTCTTCTGCTTCTTCTGTTTCACCCTTCAGACTTCACCTTCTCCTTCTCCTTCTTCTGCTTCTTCTGCTTCACCCTCCTGACTTCACCTTCTCCTTCTCCTTCTTCGACTTCTTCTGATTCACCCTCCAGACTTCACCTTCTCCTTCTCCTTCTTCTGCTTCTTCTGCTTCACCATCCAGACTTCACCTTCTCCTTCTCCTTCTTCTACTTCTTCTGCTTCGCCCTCCAGACTTCACCTTCTCCTTCTCCTTCTTCTGCTTCTTCTGCTTCACCCTCCAGACTTCACCTTCTCCTTCTCCTTCTTCTGCTTCTTCTGCTTCACCCTCCTGACTTCACCTTCTCCTTCTCCTTCTTCTACTTCTTCTGATTCACCCTCCAGACTTCACCTTCTCCTTCTCCTTCTTCTGCTTCTTCTGCTTCACCCTCCAGACTTCACCTTCACCTTCTCCTTCTTCTGCTTCTTCTGCTGCGCCCGCCAGACTTCACCTTCTCCTTCTCCTTCTTCTGCTTCTTCTGCTTCACCTTCCTGACTTCGCCTTCTCCTTCTCCTTCTTCTACTTTTTCTGCTTCACCCCCCTGACTTCACCTTCTCCTTCTCCTTCTTCTCCTTCTTCTGCTTCTTCTGATTCACCCTCCTAACTCCACCTTCTCCTTCTCCTTCTTCTGCTTCTTCTGATTCACCCTCCTGACTTCACCTTCTCCTTCTCCTTCTTCTACTTCTTCTGATTCACCCTCCAGACTTCACCTTCTCCTTCTCCTTCTTCTACCTATTCTGATTCACCCTCCAGACTTCACCTTCTCCTTCTCCTTCTTCTACTTCTTCTGATTCACCCTCCAGTCTTCACCTTCTACTTCTCCTTCTTCTGCTTCTTCTGCTTCACCCTCTAGACTTCACCTTCTCCTTCTCTTTCTTCTGCTTCTTCTGATTCACCCTCCAGACTTCACCTTCTCCTTCTCCTTCTTCTGATTCTTCTGATTCACACTCCAGACTTCACCTTCTCCTTCTCCTTCTTCTGCTTCTTCTGATTCACCCTCCTGACTTCACCTTCTCCTTCTCTTTCTTCTACTTCTTCTGATTCACCCTCATGACTTCACCTTCTCCTTCTCCTTCTTCTACTTCTTCTGCTTCACCCTCCAGACTTCACCTTCTCCTTCTCCTTCTTCTACTTCTTCTGATTCACCCTCCAGACTTCACCTTCTCCTTCTCCTTCTTCTGCTTCTTCTGATTCACCCTCCAGACTTCACCTTCTCCTTCTCCTTATTCTGCTTCTTCTGATTCACCCTCCAGACTTTACCTTCTCCTTCTCCTTCTTCTGCTTCTTCTGATTCACTCTTCAGACTTCACCTTCTCCTTCCCCTTCTTCTGCTTCTTCTGATTCACCCTCCAGACTTCACCTTCTCCTTCTCCTTCTTCTACTTATTCTGATTCACCCTCCAGACTTCATCTTCTCCTTCTCCTTCTTCTGCTTCTTCTGATTCACCCTCCAGACTTCACCTTCTCCTTCTCCTTCTTCTGCTTCTTCTGATTCAACCTCCAGACTTCAACTTCTCCTTCTCCTTGTTCTACTTCTTCTGATTCACCCTCCAGACTTCACCTTCTCCTTCTCCTTCTTCTACTTCTTCTGATTCACCCTCCAGACTTCACCTTCTCCTTCTCCTTCTTCTGCTTCTTCTGATTCACCCTCCAGACTTCACCTTCTCCTTCTCCTTCTTCTGCTTCTTCTGATACACCCTCCAGACTTCACCTTCTCCTTCTCCTTCTTCTGCTTCTTCTGGTTCACCCTTCAAACTTCACCTTCTCCTTCTCCTTCTTCTGCTTCTTCTGATTCACCCTCCAGACCTCAACTTCTCCTTCTCCTTCTTCTAATTCTTCTGATTCACCCTCCAGACTTCATCTTCTCCTTCTCCTTCTTCTGCTTCTTCTGATTCACCCTCCAGACTTCACCTTCTCCTTCTCCTTCTTCTGCTTCTTCTGATTCACCCTCCAGACTTCGCCTTCTCCTTCTCCTTCTTCTACTTCTTCTGATTCACCCTCCAGACTTCACCTTCTCCTTCTCCTTCTTCTACTTCTTCTGATTCAACCTCCAGTCTTCCCCTTCTCCTTCTCCTTCTTCAACTTCTTCTGATTCACCCTCCAGACTTCGCCTTCTCCTTCTCCTTCTTCTACTTCTTCTGATTCACCCTCCAGACTTCACCTTCTCCTTCTCCTTCTTCTGCTTCTTCTGATTCACCCTCCAGACTTCGCCTTCTCCTTCTCCTTCTTCTACTTCTTCCGCTTCACCCTCCAGACTTCACCTTCTCCTTCTCCTTCTTCTACTTCTTCTGATTCACCCTCCAGACTTCACCTTCTCCTTCTCCTTCTTCTGCTTCTTCTGATTCACCCTCCAGACTTCACCTTCTCCTTCTCCTTATTCTGCTTCTTCTGATTCACCCTCCAGTCTTCACCGTCTCCTTCTCCTTCTTCAACTTCTTCTGATTCACCCTCCAGACTTCACCTTCTCCTTCTCCTTCTTCTGCTTCTTCTGATTCACCCTCCAGACTTCACCTCCTCCTTCTCCTTCTTCTGCTTCTTCTGCTTCACCCTCCAGACTTCACCTTCTCCTTCTCCTTCTTCTGCTTCTTCTGCTTCACCCTCCTTACTTCACCTTCTCCTTCTCCTTATTCTGCTTCTTCTGATTCACCCTCCAGTCTTCACCGTCTCCTTCTCCTTCTTCAACTTCTTCTGATTCACCCTCCAGACTTCACCTTCTCCTTCTCCTTCTTCTGCTTCTTCTGATTCACCCTCCAGACTTCACCTTCTCCTTCTCCTTCTTCTGCTTCTTCTGCTTCACCCTCCTTACTTCACCTTCTCCTTCTCCTTCTTCTACTTCTTCTGATTCACCCTCCAGACTTCACCTTCTCCTTCTCCTTCTTCTGCTTCTTCTGCTTCACCCTCCAGACTTCACCTTCTCCTTCTCCTTCTTCTGCTTCTTCTGCTTCGCCCTCCAGACTTCACCTTCTCCTTCTCCTTCTTCTACTTCTTCTGCTTCACGCTCCAGACTTCACCTTCTCCTTCTCCTTCTTCTACTTCTTCTGATTCACCCTCCAGACTTCACCTTCTCCTTCTCCTTCTTCTGCTTCTTCTGATTCACCCTCCAGACTTCACCTTCTCCTTCTCCTTATTCTGCTTCTTCTGATTCACCCTCCAGACTTCACCTTCTCCTTCTCCTTCTTCTACTTCTTCTGATTCATCCTCCAGAATACACCTTCTCCTTCTCCTTCTTCTACTTCTTCTGATTCACCCTCCAGACTTCACCTTCTCCTTCTCCTTCTTCTGCTCCTTTTGATTCACCCTCCAGACTTGACCTTCTCCTTCTCCTTCTTCTACTTCTTCTGATTCACCCTCCAGACTTCACCTCCTCCTTCTCCTTCTTCTACTTCTTCTGATTCACAATCCAGACTTTACCTTCTCCTTCTCCTTCTTCTACTTCTTCTGCTTCTCCCTCCAGACTTCACCTTCTCCTTCTCCTTCTTCTGCTTCTTCTGATTCACCCTCCAGACTTCACCTTCTCCTTCTCCTTCTTCCACTTCTTCTGATTCACCCTCCAGACTTCACCTTCTCCTTCTCCTTCTTCTACTTCTTCTGATTCACCCTCCAGACTTCACCTTCCCCTTTTCCTTCTTCTACTTCTTCTGATTCACCCTCCTGACTTCACCTTCTCCTTCTCCTTCTTCTGCTTCTTCTGCTTCACCCTCCAGACTTAACCTTCTCCTTCTCCTTCTTCTGCTTCTTCTGCTTCACCCTCCAGACTTCACCTTCTCCTTCTCCTTCTTCTGCTTCTTCTGCTTCACCCTCCTTACTTCACCTTCTCCTTCTCCTTCTTCTACTTCTTGTGATTCACCCTCCAGACTTCACCTTCTCCTTCTCCTTCTTCTGCTTCTTCTGCTCCACCCTCCAGACTTCACCTTCTCCTTCTCCTTCTTCTGCTTCTTCTGCTTCGCCCTCCAGACTTCACCTTCTCCTTCTCCTTCTTCTGCTTCTTCTGCTTCACCCTCCAGATTTCACCTTCTCCTTCTCCTTCTTCTGCTTCTTCTGCTTCACCCTCCTGACTTCACCTTCTCCTTCTCCTTCTTCTACTTCTTCTGATTCACCCTCCAGACTTCACCTTCTCCTTCTCCTTCTTCTGCTTCTTCTGCTTCACCCTTAGGACTTCACCTTCTCCTTCTCCTCCTTCTGCTTCTTCTGCTGCGCCCTCCAGGCTTCACCGTCTCCATCTCCTTCTTCTGCTTCTTCTGCTTCACCCTCCTGACTTCACCTTCTCCTTCTCCTTCTTCTGCTTCTTCTGCTTCACCCTCCTGACTTCACCTTCTCCTTCTCCTTCTTCTACTTCTTCTGCTTCACCCCCCTGACTTCACCTTCTCCTTCTCCTTCTTCTGCTTCTTCTGATTCACCCTCCTAACTTCACCTTCTCCTTCTCCTTCTTCTGCTTCTTCTGATTCACCCTCCTGACTTCACCTTCTCCTTCTCCTTCTTCTGCTTCTTCTGATTCACCCTCCAGACTTCCCCTTCTCCTTCTTCTTCTTCTACTTCTTCTGATTCAACCTCCAGACTTCACCTTCTCCTTCTCCTTCTTCTACTTCTTCTGATTCACCCTCCAGACTTCACCTTCTCCTTCTTCTTCTTCTACTTCTTCTGATTCACCCTCCTGACTTTACCTTCTCCTTCTCCTTCTTCTGCTTCTTCTGCTTCACTCTCCAGACTTCACCTTCTCCTTCTCCTTCTTCTGCTTCATCTGTTTCACCCTCCAGACTTCACCTTCTCCTTCTCCTTCTTCTGCTTCTTCTGCTTCACCCTCCTGACTTCACCTTCTCCTTCTCCTTCTTCTACTTCTTCTGATTCACCCTCCAGACTTCACCTTCTCCTTCTCCTTCTTCTACTTCTTCTGCTTCACCATCCAGACTTCACCTTCTCCTTCTCCTTCTTCTACTTCTTCTGCTTCGCCCTCCAGACTTCACCTTCTCCTTCTCCTTCTTCTGCTTCTTCTGCTTCACCCTCCAGACTTCACCTTCTCCTTCTCCTTCTTCTGCTCCTTCTGCTTCACCCTCCTGACTTCACCTTCTCCTTCTCCTTCTTCTACTTCTTCTGATTCACCCTCCAGACTTCACCTTCTCCTTCTCCTTCTTCTGCTTCTTCTGCTTCACCCTCCAGACTTCACCTTCACCTTCTCCTTCTTCTGCTTCTTCTGCTGCGCCCGCCAGACTTCACCTTCTCCTTCTCCTTCTTCTGCTTCTTCTGCTTCACCTTCCTGACTTCGCCTTCTCCTTCACCATCTTCTACTTTTTCTGCTTCACCCCCCTGACTTCTCCTTCTCCTTCTCCTTCTTCTGCTTCTTCTGATTCACCCTCCTAACTTCACCTTCTCCTTCTCCTTCTTCTGCTTCTTCTGATTCACCCTCCTGACTTCACCTTCTCCTTCTCCTTCTTCTACTTCTTCTGATTCACCCTCCAGACTTCACCATCTCCTTCTCCTTCTTCTACTTCTTCTGATTCACCCTCCAGACTTCACCTTCTCCTTCTCCTTCTTCTACCTCTTCTGATTCACCCTCCAGACTTCACCTTCTCCTTCTCCTTCTTCTACTTCTTCTGATTCACCCTCCAGTCTTCACCTTCTACTTCTCCTTCTTCTGCTTCTTCTGCTTCACCCTCTAGACTTCACCTTCTCCTTCTCTTTCTTCTGCTTCTTCTGATTCACCCTCCAGACTTCACCTTCTCCTTCTCCTTCTTCTGATTCTTCTGATTCACACTCCAGACTTCACCTTCTCCTTCTCCTTCTTCTGCTTCTTCTGATTCACCCTCCTGACTTCACCTTCTCCTTCTCCTTCTTCTACTTCTTCTGATTCACCCTCATGACTTCACCTTCTCCTTCTCCTTCTTCTGCTTCTTCTGATTCACCCTCCAGACTTCACCTTCTCCTTCTCCTTATTCTGCTTCTTCTGATTCACCCTCCAGACTTCACCTTCTCCTTCTCCTTCTTCTGCTTCTTCTGATTCACTCTTCAGACTTCACCTTCTCCTTCCCTTTCTTCTGCTTCTTCTGATTCACCCTCCAGACTTCACCTTCTCCTTCTCCTTCTTCTGCTTCTTCTGATTCACCCTCCAGACTTCAACTTCTCCTTCTTCTTGTTCTACTTCTTCTGATTCACCCTCCAGACTTCACCTTCTCCTTCTCCTTCTTCTACTTCTTCTGATTCACCCTCCAGACTTCACCTTCTCCTTCTCCTTCTTCTGCTTCTTCTGATTCACCCTCCAGACTTCACCTTCTCCTTCTCCTTCTTCTGCTTCTTCTGATACACCCTCCAGACTTCACCTTCTCCTTCTCCTTCTTCTGCTTCTTCTGGTTCACCCTTCAGACTTCACCTTCTCATTCTCCTTCTTCTGCTTCTTCTGATTCACCCTCCAGACCTCAACTTCTCCTTCTCCTTCTTCTAATTCTTCTGATTCACCCTCCAGACTTCATCTTCTCCTTCTCCTTCTTCTGCTTCTTCTGATTCACCCTCCAGACTTCACCTTCTCCTTCTCCTTCTTCTGCTTCTTCTGATTCACCCTCCAGACTTCGCCTTCTCCTTCTCCTTCTTCTACGTCTTCTGATTCACCCTCCAGACTTCACCTTCTCCTTCTCCTTCTTCTACTTCTTCTGATTCAACCTTCAGTCTTCACCTTCTCCTTCTCCTTCTTCAACTTCTTCTGATTCACCCTCCAGACTTCGCCTTCTCCTTTTCCTTCTTCTACTTCTTCTGATTCACCCTCCAGACTTCACCTTCTCCATCTCCTTCTTCTGCTTCTTCTGATTCACCCTCCAGACTTCGCCTTCTCCTTCTCCTTCTTCTACTTCTTCCGCTTCACCCTCCAGACTTCACCTTCTCCTTCTCCTTCTTCTACTTCTTCTGATTCACCCTCCAGACTTCACCTTCTCCTTCTCCTTCTTCTGCTTCTTCTGATTCACCCTCCAGACTTCACCTTCTCCTTCTCCTTATTCTGCTTCTTCTGATTCACCCTCCAGACTTCACCTTCTCCTTCTCCTTCTTCAACTTCTTCTGATTCACCTTCAAGACTTCACCTTCTCCTTCTCCTTCTTCTGTTTCTTCTGATTCACCCTCCAGACTTCACCTTCTCCTTCTCCTTCTTCTGCTTCTTCTGATTCACCCTCCAGACTTCACCTTCCCCTTCTCCTTCTTCTACTTCTTCTGATTCACCCTCCAGACTTCACCTTCTCCTTCTCCTTCTTCTGCTTCTTCTAATTCACCCTCCAGACTTCACCTTCTCCTTCTCCTTTGTCTACTTCTTCTGATTCACCCTCCAGACTACACCTTCTCCTTCTCCTTCTTCTACTTCTTCTGAATCACCCTCCAGACTTCACCTTCTCCTTCTCGTTCTTCTGCTTCTTCTGATTCACCCTCCAGACTTCATCTTCTCCTTCTCCTTCTTCTGCTTCTTCTGATTCACCCTCCAGACTTCACCTTCTCCTTCTCCTTCTTCTGCTTTTTCTGATTCACCCTCCAGACTTCACCTTCTCCTTCTCCTTCTTCTACTTCTTCTGATTCACCCTCCAGACTTCACCTTCTCCTTCTCCTTCTTCTGCTTCTTCTGATTCACCCTCCAGACTTCACCTTCTCCTTCCCCTTCTTCTGCTTCTTCTGATTCACCCTCCAGACTTCGCCTTCTCCTTCTCCTTCTTCTACTTCTTCTGATTCACCATCCAGACTTCACCTTCTCCTTCTCCTTCTTCTACTTCTTCTGATTCACCCTCCAGTCTTCACCTTCTCCTTCTCCTTCTTCTGCTTCTTCTGATTCACCCTCCAGACTTCATCTTCTCCTTCTCCTTCTTCTGCTTCTTCTGATTCACCCTCCAGACTTCACCTTCTCCTTCTCCTTCTTCTACTTCTTCTGATTCACCCTCCAGTCTTCACCTTCTCCTTCTCCTTCTTCTGCTTCTTCTGATTCACCCTCCAGACTTCACCTTCTCCTTCTCCTTCGTCTACTTCTTCTGATTCACCCTCCAGACTACACCTTCTCCTTCTCCTTCTTCTGCTTCTTCTGATTCACCCTCCAGACTTCACCTTCTCCTTCTCCTTCTTCTACTTCTTCTGATTCACCCTCCAGACTTCACCTTCTCCTTCTACTTCTTCTGCTTCTTCTGATTCACCCTCCAGACTTCACCTTCTCCTTCTCCTTCTTCTGCTTCTTCTGATTCACCCTCCAGACTTCACCTTCTCCTTCTCCTTCTTCTGTTTCTTCTGATTCACCCTCCAGACTTCACCTTCTCCTTCTCCTTCTTCTGCTTCTTCTGATTCACCCTCCAGACTTCACCTTCTCCTTCTCCTTCTTCTACTTCTTCTGATTCACCCTCCAGACTTCACCCTCTCCTTCTCCTTCTTCTGCTTCTTCTGATTCACCCTCCAGACTTCACCTTCTCCTTCTCCTTCGTCCACTTCTTCTGATTCACCCTCCAGACTACAGCTTCTCCTTCTCCTTCTTCTACTTCTTCTGATTCACCCTCCAGACTTCAACTTCTCCTTCTCCTTCTTCTGCTTCTTCTGATTCACCCTCCAGACTTCACCTTCTCCTTCTCCTTCTGCTAATTCTTCTGATTCACCCTCCAGACTTCACCTTCTCCTTCGCCTTCTTCTATTTCTTCTGCTTCTCCCTCCAGACTTCACCTTCTCCTTCTGCCTCTTCTGCTTCTTCTGCTTCACCCTCCATACTTCACCTTCTCCTTCTCCTTCTTCTGCTTCGTCTGCTTCACCCTCCTGACTTCACCTTCTCCTTCTCCTTCTTCTACTTCTTCTGATTCACCCTCCAGACTTCACCTTCTCCTTCTCCTTCTTCTGCTTCTTCTGCTTCACCCTCCAGACTTCACCTTCTCCTTCTCCTTCTTCTGCTTCTTATGCTTCGCCCTCCAGACTTCTCCTTCTCCTTCTCCTTCTTCTGCTTCTTCTGCTTCACCCTCCAGACTTCACCTTCTCCTTCTCCTTCTTCTGCTTCTTCTGCTTCACCCTCCTGACTTCACCTTCTCCTTCTCCTTCTTCTACTTCTTCTGATCACCCTAAAGACTTCACCTTCTCCTTCTCCTTCTTCTGCTTCTTCTGCTTCACCCTCCAGAATTCACCTTCTCCTTCTCCTTCTTCTGCTTCTTCTGCTGCGCCCTCCAGACTTCACCTTCTGCTTCTCCTTCTTCTCCTTCTTCTGCTTCACCCTCCTGACTTCACCTTCTCCTTCTCCTTCTTCTACTACTTCTGCTTCACCCCCTGACTTCACCTTCTCCTTCTCCTTCTTCTGCTTCTTCTGATTCACCCTCCTGACTTCAACTTCTCCTTCTCCTTCTTCTGCTTCTTCTGATTCACCCTCCAGACTTCACCTTCTCCTTCTCCTTCTTCTGCTACTTCTGATTCACCCTCCAGACCTCACCTTCTCCTTCTCCTTCTTCTACTTCTTCTGATTCACCCTCCAGACTTCACCTTCTCCTTCTCCTTCTTCTGCTACTTCTGATTCACCCTCCAGACCTCACCTTCTCCTTCTCCTTCTTCTACTTCTTCTGATTCACCCTCCAGACTTCATCTTCTCCTTCTCCTTCTTCTGCTTCTTCTGATTCACCCTCCAGACTTCATCTTCTCCTTCTCCTTCTTCTACTTCTTCTGATTCACCCTCCAGACTTCACCTTCTACTTCTCCTTCTTCTGATTCTTCTGATTCACCCTCCAGACTTCACCTTCTCCTTCTCCTTCTTCTGCTTCTTCTGTTTCACCCTTCTGACTTCTCCTTCTCCTTCTCCTTCTTCTACTTCTTCTGATTCACCCTCCTGACTTCACCTTCTCCTTCTCCTTCTTCTACCTCTTCTGCTTCACCCTCCAGACTTCACCTTCTCCATCTCCTTCTTCTACTTCTTCTGATTCACCCTCCAAACTTAACCTTCTCCTTCTCCTTCTTCTGCTTCTTCTGATTCACCCTCCAGACTTCACCTTCTCCTTCTCCTCATTCTGCTTCTTCTGATTCACCCTCCAGACTTCACCTTCTCCTTCTCCTTCTTCTGCATCTTCTGATTCACCCTCCAGACTTCACCTTCTCCTTCTCCTTCTTCTGCTTCTTCTGATTCCCCCTCCAGACTTCACCTTCTCCTTCTCCTTCTTCTACTTCTGCTGATTAACCCTCCAGGCTTCATCTTCTCCTTCTCCTTCTTCTGCTTCTTCTGATTCACCCTCCAGACTTCACCTTCTCCTTCTCCTTCTTCTGCTTCTTCTGATTCACCTTCCAGACTTCACCTTCTCCTTCTCCTTCTTCTTCTTCTTCTGATTCACCCTCCAGACTTCACCTTCTCCTTCTCCTTCTTCTACTTCTTCTGATTCACCCTCCAGACTTCACCTTCTCCTTCTCCTTCTTCTGCTTCTTCTGATTCACCCTCCAGACTTCACTTTCTCCTTCTCCTTCTTCTGCTTCTTCTGATTCACCCTCCAAACTTCACCTTCTCCTTCTCCTTCTTCTGCTTCTTCTGATTCATCCTCCAGACTTCACCTTCTCCTTCTCCTTCTTCTGCTTCTTTGATTCACCCTCCAGACTTCATCTTCTCCTTCTCCTTCTTCTGCTTCTTCTGATTCACCCTTCAGACTTCACCTTCTCCTTCTCCTTCTTGTGCTTCTTCTGATTCACCCTCCAGACCTCACCTTCTCCTTTTCCTTCTTCTACTTCTTCTGATTCACCCTCCAGACTTCATCTTCTCCTTCTCCTTCTTCTGCTTCTTCTGATTCACCCTCCAGACTTCACCTTCACCTTCCCCTTTTTCTGCTTCTTCTGATTCACCCTCCAGACTTCGCCTTCTCCTTCTCCTTCTTCTACTTCTTCTGATTCACCCTCCAGACTTCACCTTCTCCTTCTCCTTCTTCTACTTCTTCTGATTCACCCTCCAGTCTTCACCTTCTCCTTCTCCTTCTTCTGCTTCTTCTGATTCACCCTCCAGACTTCACCTTCTCCTTTTCCTTCTTCTGTTTCTTCTGATTCACCCTCCAGACTTCACCTTCTCCTTCTCCTTCTTCTGCTTCTTCTGATTCACCCTCCAGACTTCACCTTCTCCTTCTCCTTCGTCTACTTCTTCTGATTCACCCTCCAGACTACACCTTCTCCTTCTCCTTCTTCTACTTCTTTTGATTCACCCTCCAGGCTTCAACTTCTCCTTCTCCTTCTTCTACTTCTTCTGATTCACCCTCCAGACTTCACCTTCTCCTTCTCCTTCTTCTGCTTCTTCTGCTTCACCCTCCAGACTTCACCTTCTCCTTCTCCTTCTTCTGCTTCTTCTGCTTCGCCCTCCAGACTTCACCTTCTCCTTCTCCTTCTTCTGCTTCTTCTGCTTCACCCTCCAGACTTCACCGTCTCCTTCTCCTTCTTCTGCTTCTTCTGCTTCACCCTCCTGACTTCACCTTCTCCTTCTCCTTCTTCTACTTCTTCTGATGACCCTCCAGACTTCACCTTCTCCTTCTCCTTCTTCTGCTTCTTCTGCTTCACCCTCCAGACTTCACCTTCTCCTTCTCCTTCTTCTGCTTCTTCTGCTGCGCCCTCCAGACTTCACCTTCTCCTTCTCCTTCTTCTGTTTCTTCTGATTCACCCTCCAGACTTCACCTTCTCCTTCTCCTTCTTCTGCTTCTTCTGATTCACCCTCCAGACTTCACCTACTCCTTCTCCTTCTTCTACTTCTTCTGATTCACCCTCCAGACTTCACCTTCTCCTTCTCCTTCTTCTGCTTCTTCTGATTCACCCTCCAGACTTCACCTTCTCCTTCTCCTTCGTCCACTTCTTCTGATTCACCCTCCAGACTACAGCTTCTCCTTCTCCTTCTTCTACTTCTTCTGATTCACCCTCCAGACTTCAACTTCTCCTTCTCCTTCTTCTGCTTCTTCTGATTCACCCTCCAGACTTCACCTTCTCCTTCTCCTTCTTCTAATTCTTCTGATTCACCCTCCAGACTTCACCTTCTCCTTCGCCTTCTTCTATTTCTTCTGCTTCTCCCTCCAGACTTCACCTTCTCCTTCTGCCTCTTCTGCTTCACCCTCCAGACTTCACCTTCTCCTTCTCCTTCTTCTGCTTCATCTGATTCACCCTCCAGACTTCACCTTCTCCTTCTCCTTCTTCTGCTTCTTCTGATTCACCCTCCAGACTTCATCTTCTCCTTCTCCTTCTTCTGCTTCTTCTGATTCACCCTCCTGACTTCACCTTCTCCTTCTCCTTCTTCTGCTTCTTCTGATTCACCCTCCAGACTTCGCCTTCTCCTTCTCCTTCTTCTACTTCTTCTGATTCACCCTCCAGACTTCACCTTCTCCTTCTCCTTCTTCTACTTCTTCTGATTCACCCTCCAGTCTTCACCTTCTCCTTCTCCTTCTTCTGCTTCTTCTGATTCACCCTCCAGACTTCACCTTCTCCTTCTTCTTCTTCTGCTTCTTCTGATTCACCCTCCTGACTTCACCTTCTCCTTCTCCTTCTTCTGCTTCTTCTGATTCACCCTCCAGACTTCACCTTCTCCTTCTCCTTCTTCTACTTCTTCTGATTCACCCTCCAGACTTCACCTTCTCCTTCTACTTCTGCTTCTTCTGATTCACCCTCCAGACTTCACCTTCTCCTTCTCCTTCTTCTGCTTCTTCTGATTCACCCTCCAGACTTCACCTTCTCCTTCTCCTTCTTCTGCTTCTTCTGATTCACCCTCCAGACTTCACTTTCTCCTTCTCCTTCTTCTGCTTCTTCTGATTCACCCTCCAGACTTCACCTTCTCCTTCTCCTTCTTCTACTTCTTCTGATTCACCCTCCAGACTTCACCTTCTCCTTCTCCTTCTTCTGTTCTTCTGATTCACCCTCCAGACTTCACCTTCTCCTTCTTCTTCGTCTACCTCTTCGGATTCACCCTCCAGACTACACCTTCTCCTTCTCCTTCTTCGACTTCTTCTGATTCACCCTCCAGACTTCACCTTCTCCTTCTCCTTCTTCTGCTTCTTCTGATTCACCCTCCAGACTTCACCTTCTCCTTCTCCTTCTTCTACTTCTTCTGATTCACCCTCCAGACTTCACCTTCTCCTTCTCCTTCTTCTACTTCTTCTGATTCACCCTCCAGTCATCACCTTCTCCTTCTCCTTCTTCTGCTTCTTCTGATTCACCCTCCAGACTTCACCTTCTCCTTCTCCTTCTTCTGCTTCTTCTGATTCACCCTCCTGACTTCACCTTCTCCTTCTCCTTCTTCTGCTTTTTCTGATTCACCCTCCAGACTTCACCTTCTCCTTCTCCTTCTTCTACTTCTTCAGATTCACCCTCCAGACTTCACCTTCTCCTTCTACTTCTTCTGCTTCTTCTGATTCACACTCCAGACTTCACCTTCTCCTTCTCCTTCTTCTACTTCTTCTGATTCACCCTCCAGACTTCATCTTCTCCTTCTCCTTCTTCTGCTTCTTCTGATTCACCCTCCAGACTTCACCTTCTCCTTCTCCTTCTTCTGCTTCTTCTGATTCACCCTCCAGACTTCACCTTCTCCTTCTCCTTCTTCTACTTCTTCTGATTCACCCTCCAGACTTCACCTTCTCCTTCTCCTTCTTCTGCTTCTTCTGATTCACCCTCCAGACTTCACCTTCTCCTTCTCCTTCGTCCACTTCTTCTGATTCACCCTCCAGACTACAGCTTCTCCTTCTCCTTCTTCTACTTCTTCTGATTCACCCTCCAGACTTCAACTTCTCCTTCTCCTTCTTCTGCTTCTTCTGATTCACCCTCCAGACTTCACCTTCTCCTTCTCCTTCTTCTAATTCTTCTGATTCACCCTCCAGACTTCACCTTCTCCTTCGCCTTCTTCTATTTCTTCTGCTTCTCCCTCCAGACTTCACCTTCTCCTTCTGCCTCTTCTGCTTCACCCTCCAGACTTCACCTTCTCCTTCTCCTTCTTCTGCTTCATCTGATTCACCCTCCAGACTTCACCTTCTCCTTTCCCTTCTTCTGCTTCTTCTGATTCACCCTCCAGACTTCATCTTCTCCTTCTCCTTCTTCTGCTTCTTCTGATTCACCCTCCTGACTTCACCTTCTCCTTCTCCTTCTTCTGCTTCTTCTGATTCACCCTCCAGACTTCGCCTTCTCCTTCTCCTTCTTCTACTTCTTCTGATTCACCCTCCAGACTTCACCTTCTCCTTCTCCTTCTTCTACTTCTTCTGATTCACCCTCCAGTCTTCACGTTCTCCTTCTCCTTCTTCTGCTTCTTCTGATTCACCCTCCAGACTTCACCTTCTCCTTCTTCTTCTTCTGCTTCTTCTGATTCACCCTCCTGACTTCACCTTCTCCTTCTCCTTCTTCTGCTTCTGCTGATTCACCCTCCAGACTTCACCTTCTCCTTCTCCTTCTTCTACTTCTTCTGATTCACCCTCCAGACTTCATCTTCTCCTTCTACTTCTGCTTCTTCTGATTCACCCTCCAGACTTCACCTTCTCCTTCTCCTTCTTCTGCTTCTTCTGATTCACCCTCCAGACTTCACCTTCTCCTTCTCCTTCTTCTGCTTCTTCTGATTCACCCTCCAGACTTCACTTTCTCCTTCTCCTTCTTCTGCTTCTTCTGATTCACCCTCCAGACTTCACCTTCTCCTTCTCCTTCTTCTACTTCTTCTGATTCACCCTCCAGACTTCACCTTCTCCTTCTCCTTCTTCTGTTCTTCTGATTCACCCTCCAGACTTCACCTTCTCCTTCTCCTTCGTCTACCTCTTCGGATTCACCCTCCAGACTACACCTTCTCCTTCTCCTTCTTCTACTTCTTCTGATTCACCCTCCAGACTTCACCTTCTCCTTCTCCTTCTTCTGCTTCTTCTGATTCACCCTCCAGACTTCACCTTCTCCTTCTCCTTCTTCTACTTCTTCTGATTCACCCTCCAGACTTCACCTTCTCCTTCTCCTTCTTCTGCTTCTTCTGATTCACCCTCCAGACTTCACCTTCTCCTTCTCCTTCGTCCACTTCTTCTGATTCACCCTCCAGACTACAGCTTCTCCTTCTCCTTCTTCTACTTCTTCTGATTCACCCTCCAGACTTCAACTTCTCCTTCTCCTTCTTCTGCTTCTTCTGATTCACCCTCCAGACTTCACCTTCTCCTTCTCCTTCTTCTAATTCTTCTGATTCACCCTCCAGACTTCACCTTCTCCTTCGCCTTCTTCTATTTCTTCTGCTTCTCCCTCCAGACTTCACCTTCTCCTTCTGCCTCTTCTGCTTCACCCTCCAGACTTCACCTTCTCCTTCTCCTTCTTCTGCTTCATCTGATTCACCCTCCAGACTTCACCTTCTCCTTTCCCTTCTTCTGCTTCTTCTGATTCACCCTCCAGACTTCATCTTCTCCTTCTCCTTCTTCTGCTTCTTCTGATTCACCCTCCTGACTTCACCTTCTCCTTCTCCTTCTTCTGCTTCTTCTGATTCACCCTCCAGACTTCGCCTTCTCCTTCTCCTTCTTCTACTTCTTCTGATTCACCCTCCAGACTTCACCTTCTCCTTCTCCTTCTTCTACTTCTTCTGATTCACCCTCCAGTCTTCACGTTCTCCTTCTCCTTCTTCTGCTTCTTCTGATTCACCCTCCAGACTTCACCTTCTCCTTCTTCTTCTTCTGCTTCTTCTGATTCACCCTCCTGACTTCACCTTCTCCTTCTCCTTCTTCTGCTTCTTCTGATTCACCCTCCAGACTTCACCTTCTCCTTCTCCTTCTTCTACTTCTTCTGATTCACCCTCCAGACTTCATCTTCTCCTTCTACTTCTGCTTCTTCTGATTCACCCTCCAGACTTCACCTTCTCCTTCTCCTTCTTCTGCTTCTTCTGATTCACCCTCCAGACTTCACCTTCTCCTTCTCCTTCTTCTGCTTCTTCTGATTCACCCTCCAGACTTCACTTTCTCCTTCTCCTTCTTCTGCTTCTTCTGATTCACCCTCCAGACTTCACCTTCTCCTTCTCCTTCTTCTACTTCTTCTGATTCACCCTCCAGACTTCACCTTCTCCTTCTCCTTCTTCTGTTCTTCTGATTCACCCTCCAGACTTCACCTTCTCCTTCTCCTTCGTCTACCTCTTCGGATTCACCCTCCAGACTACACCTTCTCCTTCTCCTTCTTCTACTTCTTCTGATTCACCCTCCAGACTTCACCTTCTCCTTCTCCTTCTTCTGCTTCTTCTGATTCACCCTCCAGACTTCACCTTCTCCTTCTCCTTCTTCTACTTCTTCTGATTCACCCTCCAGACTTCACCTTCTCCTTCTCCTTCTTCTACTTCTTCTGATTCACACTCCAGACTTCACCTTCTCCTTCTCCTTCTTCTACTTCTTCTGATTCACCCTCCAGACTTCAGCTTCTCCTTCTCCTTCTTCTACTTCTTCTGATTCACACACCAGACTTCAACTTCTCCTTCTCCTTCTTCTACTTCTTCTGATTCACCCTCCAGACTTCACCTTCTACTTCTCCTTCTTCTGCTTCTTCTGATTCACTCTCCAGACTTCACCTTCTCCTTCTCCTTCTTCTGCTTCTTCTGATTCAGCCTCCAGACTTCGCCTTCTCCTTCTCCTTCTTCTACTTCTTCTGATTCACCCTCCAGACTTCACCTTCTCCTTCTGCTTCTTCTACTTCTTCTGATTCACCCTCCAGTCATCATCTTCTCCTTCTCCTTCTTCTGCTTCTTCTGATTCACCCTCCAGACTTCACCTTCTCCTTCTCCTTCTTCTGCTTCTTCTGATTCACCCTCCTGACTTCACCTTCTCCTTCTCCTTCTTCTGCTTTTTCTGATTCACCCTCCAGACTTCACCTTCTCCTTCTCCTTCTTCTACTTCTTCAGATTCACCCTCCAGACTTCACCTTCTCCTTCTACTTCTTCTGCTTCTTCTGATTCACACTCCAGACTTCACCTTCTCCTTCTCCTTCTTCTACTTCTTCTGATTCACCCTCCAGACTTCATCTTCTCCTTCTCCTTCTTCTGCTTCTTCTGATTCACCCTCCAGACTTCACCTTCTCCTTCTCCTTCTTCTGCTTCTTCTGATTCACCCTCCAGACTTCGCCTTCTCCTTCTCCTTCTTCTACTTCTTCTGATTCACCCTCCAGACTGCACCTTCTCCTTCTCCTTCTTCTACTTCTTCTGATATACCCTCCAGTCTTCACCTTCTCCTTCTCCTTCTTCTGCTTCTTCTGATTCACCCTCCAGACTTCACCTTCTCCTTCTCCTTCTTCTCCTTCTTCTGATTCACCCTCCTGACTTCACCTTCTCCTTCTCCTTCTTCTGCTTCTGCTGATTCACCCTCCAGA
The DNA here is from genome assembly GCF_052327205.1 of Somniosus microcephalus. Taxonomy (NCBI): domain Eukaryota; kingdom Metazoa; phylum Chordata; class Chondrichthyes; order Squaliformes; family Somniosidae; genus Somniosus; species Somniosus microcephalus. Next base: position 223,901 of record NW_028225632.1, on the reverse strand, counting down.
CTTCACCTTCTCCTTCTCCTTCTTCTACTTCTTCTGATTCACCCTCCAGACTTCACCTTCTCCTTCTAATTCTTCTGCTTCTTCTGATTCACCCTCCAGACTTCACCTGCTCCTTCTCCTTCTTCTGCTTCTTCTGATTCACCCTCCAGACTTCACCTTCTCCTTCTCCTTCTTCTGCTTCTTCTGATTCACCCTCCAGACTTCACCTTCTCCTTCTCCTTCTTCTGCTTCTTCTGCTTCACCCTCCAGACTTCACCTTCTCCTTCTCCTTCTTCTGCTTCTTCTGCTTCAACCTCCTGACTTCACCTTCTCCTTCTCCTTCTTCTACTTCTTCTGATTCACACTCCAGACGTCACCTTCTCCTTCTCCTTCTTCTGCTTCTTCTGCTTCACCCTCCAGACTTCACCTTCTCCTTCTCCTTCTTCTGCTTCTTCTGATTCACCCTCCAGACTTCACCTTCTCCTTCTCCTTATTCTGCATCTTCTGATTCACCCTCCAGACTTCACCTTCTCCTTCTTCTGCTTCTTCTGATTCACCCTCCAGACTTCACCTTCTCCTTCTCCTTCTTCTGCTTCTTCTGATTCACCCTCCAGACTTCACCTTCTCCTTCTCCTTCTTCTACTTCTTCTGATTCACCCTCCAGACTTCATCTTCTCCTTCTCCTTCTTCTGCTTCTTCTGATTCACCCTCCAGACTTCACCTTCTCCTTCTCCTTCTTCTGCTTCTTCTGATTCACCCTCAAGACTTCACCTTCTCCTTCTCCTTCTTCTACTTCTTCTGATTCACCCTCCAGACTTCACCATCTCCTTCTCCTTCTTCTACTTCTTCTGATTCACCCTCCAGACTTCACCTTCTCCTTCTCCTTCTTCTCCTTCTTCTGATTCAGCCTCCAGACTTCACCTTCTCCTTCTCCTTCTTCTGCTTCTTCTGATTCACCCTTCAGACTTCACCTTCTCCTTCTCCTTCTTCTGCTTCTTCTGATTCATCCTTCAGACTTCACCTTCTCCTTCTCCTTCTTCTTCTTCTTTTGATTCACCCTCCAGACCTCACCTTCTCCTTCTTCTACTTCTTCTGATTCACCCTCCAGACTTCATCTTCTCCTTCTCCTTCTTCTGCTTCTTCTGATTCACCCTCCTGACTTCACCTTCTCCTTCTCCTTCTTCTGCTTCTTCTGATTCACCCTCCAGACTTCGCCTTCTCCTTCTCCTTCTTCTACTTCTTCTGATTCACCCTCCAGACTTCACCTTCTCCTTCTCCTTCTTCTACTTCTTCTGATTCACCCTCCAGTCTTCACCTTCTCCTTCTCCTTCTTCTGCTTCTTCTGATTCACCCTCCAGACTTCACCTTCTCCTTCTTCTTCTTCTGCTTCTTCTGATGCACCCTCCTGACTTCACCTTCTCCTTCTCCTTCTTCTGCTTCTTCTGATTCACCCTCCAGACTTCACCTTCTCCTTCTCCTTCTTCTACTTCTTCTGATTCACCCTCCAGACTTCATCTTCTCCTTCTACTTCTGCTTCTTCTGATTCACCCTCCAGACTTCACCTTCTCCTTCTCCTTCTTCTGCTTCTTCTGATTCACCCTCCAGACTTCACCTTCTCCTTCTCCTTCTTCTGCTTCTTCTGATTCACCCTCCAGACTTCACTTTCTCCTTCTCCTTCTTCTGCTTCTTCTGATTCACCCTCCAGACTTCACCTTCTCCTTCTCCTTCTTCTACTTCTTCTGATTCACCCTCCAGACTTCACCTTCTCCTTCTCCTTCTTCTGTTCTTCTGATTCACCCTCCAGACTTCACCTTCTCCTTCTCCTTCGTCTACCTCTTCGGATTCACCCTCCAGACTACACCTTCTCCTTCTCCTTCTTCTACTTCTTCTGATTCACCCTCCAGACTTCACCTTCTCCTTCTCCTTCTTCTGCTTCTTCTGATTCACCCTCCAGACTTCACCTTCTCCTTCTCCTTCTTCTACTTCTTCTGATTCACCCTCCAGACTTCACCTTCTCCTTCTCCTTCTTCTACTTCTTCTGATTCACACTCCAGACTTCACCATCTCCTTCTCCTTCTTCTACTTCTTCTGATTCACCCTCCAGACTTCACCTTCTCCTTCTCCTTCTTCTACTTCTTCTGATTCACACACCAGACTTCAACTTCTCCTTCTCCTTCTTCTACTTCTTCTGATTCACCCTCCAGACTTCACCTTCTACTTCTCCTTCTTCTGCTTCTTCTGATTCACTCTCCAGACTTCACCTTCTCCTTCTCCTTCTTCTGCTTCTTCTGATTCAGCCTCCAGACTTCGCCTTCTCCTTCTCCTTCTTCTACTTCTTCTGATTCACCCTCCAGACTTCACCTTCTCCTTCTCCTTCTTCTACTTCTTCTGATTCACCCTCCAGTCATCACCTTCTCCTTCTCCTTCTTCTGCTTCTTCTGATTCACCCTCCAGACTTCACCTTCTCCTTCTCCTTCTTCTGCTTCTTCTGATTCACCCTCCTGACTTCACCTTCTCCTTCTCCTTCTTCTGCTTTTTCTGATTCACCCTCCAGACTTCACCTTCTCCTTCTCCTTCTTCTACTTCTTCAGATTCACCCTCCAGACTTCACCTTCTCCTTCTACTTCTTCTGCTTCTTCTGATTCACACTCCAGACTTCACCTTCTCCTTCTCCTTCTTCTACTTCTTCTGATTCACCCTCCAGACTTCATCTTCTCCTTCTCCTTCTTCTGCTTCTTCTGATTCACCCTCCAGACTTCACCTTCTCCTTCTCCTTCTTCTGCTTCTTCTGATTCACCCTCCAGACTTCGCCTTCTCCTTCTCCTTCTTCTACTTCTTCTGATTCACCCTCCAGACTGCACCTTCTCCTTCTCCTTCTTCTACTTCTTCTGATATACCCTCCAGTCTTCACCTTCTCCTTCTCCTTCTTCTACTTCTTCTGATTCACCCTCCAGACTTCACCTTCTCCTTCTAATTCTTCTGCTTCTTCTGATTCACCCTCCAGACTTCACCTGCTCCTTCTCCTTCTTCTGCTTCTTCTGATTCACCCTCCAGACTTCACCTTCTCCTTCTCCTTCTTCTGCTTCTTCTGATTCACCCTCCAGACTTCACCTTCTCCTTCTCCTTCTTCTGCTTCTTCTGCTTCACCCTCCAGACTTCACCTTCTCCTTCTCCTTCTTCTGCTTCTTCTGCTTCAACCTCCTGACTTCACCTTCTCCTTCTCCTTCTTCTACTTCTTCTGATTCACCCTCCAGACGTCACCTTCTCCTTCTCCTTCTTCTGCTTCTTCTGCTTCACCCTCCAGACTTCACCTTCTCCTTCTCCTTCTTCTGCTTCTTCTGATTCACCCTCCAGACTTCACCTTCTCCTTCTCCTTATTCTGCATCTTCTGATTCACCCTCCAGACTTCACCTTCTCCTTCTTCTGCTTCTTCTGATTCACCCTCCAGACTTCACCTTCTCCTTCTCCTTCTTCTGCTTCTTCTGATTCACCCTCCAGACTTCACCTTCTCCTTCTCCTTCTTCTACTTCTTCTGATTCACCCTCCAGACTTCATCTTCTCCTTCTCCTTCTTCTGCTTCTTCTGATTCACCCTCCAGACTTCACCTTCTCCTTCTCCTTCTTCTGCTTCTTCTGATTCACCCTCCAGACTTCACCTTCTCCTTCTCCTTCTTCTACTTCTTCTGATTCACCCTCCAGACTTCACCATCTCCTTCTCCTTCTTCTACTTCTTCTGATTCACCCTCCAGACTTCACCTTCTCCTTCTCCTTCTTCTCCTTCTTCTGATTCAGCCTCCAGACTTCACCTTCTCCTTCTCCTTCTTCTGCTTCTTCTGATTCACCCTTCAGACTTCACCTTCTCCTTCTCCTTCTTCTGCTTCTTCTGATTCATCCTTCAGACTTCACCTTCTCCTTCTCCTTCTTCTTCTTCTTCTGATTCACCCTCCAGACCTCACCTTCTCCTTCTTCTACTTCTTCTGATTCACCCTCCAGACTTCATCTTCTCCTTCTCCTTCTTCTGCTTCTTCTGATTCACCCTCCAGACTTCACCTTCTCCTTCTCCTTCTTCTGCTTCTTCTGATTCACCCTCCAGACTTCGCCTTCTCCTTCTCCTTCTTCTACTTCTTCTGATTCACCCTCCAGACTTCACCTTCTCCTTCTCCTTCTTCTACTTCTTCTGATATACCCTCCAGTCTTCACCTTCTCCTTCTCCTTCTTCTGCTTCTTCTGATTCACCCTCCAGACTTCACCTTCTCCTTCTCCTTCTTCTCCTTCTTCTGATTCACCCTCCTGACTTCACCTTCTCCTTCTCCTTCTTCTGCTTCTGCTGATTCACCCTCCAGACTTCACCTTCTCCTTCTCCTTCTTCTACTTCTTCTGATTCACCCTCCAGACTTCACCTTCTCCTTCTAATTCTTCTGCTTCTTCTGTTTCACCCTCCAGACTTCACCTGCTCCTTCTCCTTCTTCTGCTTCTTCTGATTCACCCTCCAGACTTCACCTTCTCCTTCTCCTTCTTCTGCTTCTTCTGATTCACCCTCCAGACTTCACCTTCTCCTTCTTCTTCTTCTGCTTCTTCTGCTTCACCCTCCAGACTTCACGTTCTCCTTCTCCTTCTTCTGCTTCTTCTGCTTCACCCTCCTGACTTCACCTTCTCCTTCTCCTTCTTCTACTTCTTCTGATTCACCCTCCAGACTTCACCTTCTCCTTCTCCTTCTTCTGCTTCTTCTGATTCACCCTCCAGACTTTTCCTTCTCCTTCTCCTTCTCCTGCTTCTTCTGCTGCGCCCTCCAGACTTCACCTTCTCCTTCTCCTTCTTCTGCTTCTTCTGCTTCACCCTCCTGACTTCACCTTCTCCTTCTCCTTCTTCTACTTCTTCTGCTTCACCCCCCTGACTTCACCTTCTCCTTCTCCTTCTTCTGCTTCTTCTGATTCACCCTCCTGACTTCAGCTTCTCCTTCTCCTTCTTCTGCTTCTTCTGATTCACCCTCCAGACTTCACCTTCTCCTTCTCCTTCTTCTACTTCTTCTGATCACCCTAAAGACTTCACCTTCTCCTTCTCCTTCTTCTGCTTCTTCTGCTTCACCCTCCAGACTTCACCTTCTCCTTCTCCTTCTTCTGCTTCTTCTGCTGCGCCCTCCAGACTTCACCTTCTGCTTCTCCTTCTTCTCCTTCTTCTGCTTCACCCTCCTGACTTCACCTTCTCCTTCTCCTTCTTCTACTACTTCTGCATCACCCCCTGACTTCACCTTCTCCTTCTCCTTCTTCTGCTTCTTCTGATTCACCCTCCTGACTTCACCTTCTCCTTCTCCTTCTTCTGCTTCTTCTGATTCACCCTCCAGACTTCACCTTCTCCTTCTCCTTCTTCTACTTCTTCTGATTCACCCTCCAGACTTCACCTTCTCCTTCTCCTTCTTCTGCTTCTTCTGATTCACCCTCCAGACCTCACCTTCTCCTTCTCCTTCTTCTACTTCTTCTGATTCACCCTCCAGACTTCATCATCTCCTTCTCCTTCTTCTGCTTCTTCTGATTCACCCTCCAGACTTCACCTTCTCCTTCTCCTTCTTCTGCTTCTTCTGATTCACCCTCCAGACTTCACCTTCTCCTTCTCCTTCTTCTACTTCTTCTGATTCACCCTCCAGACTTCACCTTCTACTTCTCCTTCTTCTGATTCTTCTGATTCACCCTCCAGACTTCACCTTCTCCTTCTCCTTCTTCTGCTTCTTCTGTTTCACCCTTCTGACTTCTCCTTCTCCTTCTCCTTCTTCTACTTCTTCTGATTCACCCTCCTGACTTCACCTTCTCCTTCTCCTTCTTCTACCTCTTCTGCTTCACCCTCCAGACTTCACCTTCTCCATCTCCTTCTTCTACTTCTTCTGATTCACCCTCCAAACTTAACCTTCTCCTTCTCCTTCTTCTGCTTCTTCTGATTCACCCTCCAGACTTCACCTTCTCCTTCTCCTCATTCTGCTTCTTCTGATTCACCCTCCAGACTTCACCTTCTCCTTCTCCTTCTTCTGCATCTTCTGATTCACCCTCCAGACTTCACCTTCTCCTTCTCCTTCTTCTGCTTCTTCTGATTCCCCCTCCAGACTTCACCTTCTCCTTCTCCTTCTTCTACTTCTGCTGATTAACCCTCCAGACTTCACCTTCTCCTTCTCCTTCTTCTACTTCTTCTGATTCACCCTCCAGACTTCACCTTCTCCTTCTCCTTCTTCTGCTTCTTCTGATTCACCCTCCAGACTTCACTTTCTCCTTCTCCTTCTTCTGCTTCTTCTGATTCACCCTCCAGACTTCACCTTCTCCTTCTCCTTCTTCTGCTTCTTCTGATTCACCCTTCAGACTTCACCTTCTTCTTCTCTTTCTTCAGCTTCTTCTGATTCACCCTCCAGACCTCACCTTCTCCTTCTCCTTCTCCTACTTCTTCTGATTCACCATCCAGACTTCACCTTCTCCTTCTCCTTCTTCTGCTTCTTCTGATTCACCCTCCAGACTTCACCTTCTCCTTCTCCTTCTTCTGCTTCTTCTGATCCACCCTCCAGACTTCGCCTTCTACTTCTCCTTCTTCTACTTCTTCTGATTCACCCTCCAGACTTCACCTTCTCCTTCTCCTTCTTCTCCTTCTTCTGATTCACCCTCCAGTCTTCACCTTCTCCTTCTCCTTCTTCTGCTTCTTCTGATTCACCCTCCAGACTTCACCTTCTCCTTCTCCTTCTTCTGCTTCTTCTGATTCATCCTCCAGACTTCACCTTCTCCTTCTCCTTCTTCTGCTTCTTCTGATTCACCCTCCAGACTTCACCTTCTCCTTCTCCTTCTTCTGCTTCTTCTGATTCACCCTCCAGACTTCACCTTCTCCTTCTCCTTCTTCTGCTTCTTCTGATTCACCCTCCAGACTTCACCTTCTCCTTCTCCTTCTTCTACTTCTTCTGATTCACCCTCCAGACTTCACCTTCTCCTTCTCCTTCTTCTACTTCTTCTGATTCACCCTCCAGACTTCACCTTCTCCTTCTCCTTCTTCTACTTCTTCTGCTTCTCCCTCCAGACTTCACCTTCTCCTTCTCCTTCTTCTGCTTCTTCTGATTCACCCTCCAGATTTCACCTTCTCCTTCTCCTTCTTCTACTTCTTCTGATACACCCTCCAGACTTCACCTTCTCCTTCTCCTTCTTCTACTTCTTCTGATTCACCCTCCAGACTTCACCTTCTCCTTCTCCTTCTTCTACTTCTTCTGATTCACCCTCCTGACTTCACCTTCTCCTTCTCCTTCTTCTGCTTCTTCTGCTTCACCCTCCAGACTTCACCTTCTCCTTCTCCTTCTTCTGCTTCTTCTGATTCACCCTCCAGACTTCACCTTCTCCTTCTCCTTCTTCTGCTTCTTCTGATTCACCCTCCAGACTTCACCTTCTCCTTCTCCTTCTTCTACTTCTTCTGATTCACCCTCCAGACTTCATCTTCTCCTTCTACTTCTTCTGCTTCTTCTGATTCACCCTCCAGACTTCACCTTCTCCTTCTCCTTCTTCTGCTTCTTCTGATTCACCCTCCAGACTTCACCTTCTCCTTCTCCTTCTTCTGTTTCTTCTGATTCACCCTTCAGACTTCACCTTCTCCTTCTCCTTCTTCTGCTTCTTCTGATTCACCCTCCAGACTTCACCTTCCCCTTCTCCTTCTTCTACTTCTTCTGATTCACCCTCCAGACTTCACCTTCTCCTTCTCCTTCTTCTGCTTCTTCTGATTCACCCTCCAGACTTCACCTTCTCCTTCTCCTTCTTCTACTTCTTCTGATTCAGCCTCCAGACTACACCTTCTCCTTCTCCTTCTTCTACTTCTTCTGAATCACCCTCCAGACTTCACCTTCTCCCTCTCCTTCTTCTGCTTCTTCTGATTCACCCTCCAGACTTCACCTTCTCCTTCTTCTTCTTCTACTTCTTCTGATTCACCCTCCAGACTTCATCTTCTCCTTCTCCTTCTTCTGCTTCTTCTGATTCAGCCTCCAGACTTCACCTTCTCCTTCTCCTTCTTCTGCTTTTTCTGATTCACCCTCCAGACTTCACCATCTCCTTCTCCTTCTTCTACTTCTTCTGATTCACCCTCCAGACTTCACCTTCTCCTTCTCCTTCTTCTACTTCTTCTGATTCACCCTCCAGACTTCACCTTCTCCTTCTCCTTCTTCTGCTTCTTCTGATTCACCCTCCAGACTTCACCTTCTCCTTCTCCTTCTTCTGCTTCTTCTGATTCACCCTCCAGACTTCATCTTCTCCTTCTCCTTCTTCTGCTTCTTTTGATTCACCCTTCAGACTTCACCTTCTCCTTCTCCTTCTTGTGCTTCTTCTGATTCACCCTCCAGACATCACCTTCTCCTTCTCCTTCTTCTACTTCTTCTGATTCACCCTCCAGACTTCATCTTCTCCTTCCCCTTCTTCTGCTTCTTCTGATTCACCCTCCAGACTTCGCCTTCTCCTTCTCCTTCTTCTACTTCTTCTGATTCACCCTCCAGACTTCACCTTTTCCTTCTCCTTCTTCTACTTCTTCTGATTCACCCTCCAGTCTTCACCTTCTCCTTCTCCTTCTTCTGCTTCTTCTGATTCACCCTCCAGACTTCACCTTCTCCTTCTCCTTCTTCTGTTTCTTCTGATTCACCCTCCAGACTTCACCTTCTCCTTCTCCTTCTTCTGCTTCTTCTGATTCACCCTCCAGACTTCATCTTCTCCTTCTCCTTCTTCTGCTTCTTCTGATTCCCCCTTCAGACTTCACCTTCTCCTTCTCCTTCTTGTGCTTCTTCTGATTCACCTTTCAGACTTCACCTTCTCCTTCTCCTTCTTCTACTTCTTCTGATTCACCCTCCAGACTTCACCTTCTCCTTCTACTTCTTCTGCTTCTTCTGATTCACCCTCCAGACTTCACCTTCTCCTTCTCCTTCTTCTGATTCACCCTCCAGACTTCACCTTCTCCTTCTCATTCTTCTGTTTCTTCTGATTCACCCTTCAGACTTCACCTTCTCCTTCTCCTTCTTCTGCTTCTTCTGATTCACCCTCCAAACTTCACCTTCCCCTTCTCCTTCTTCTACTTCTTCTGATTCACCCTCCAGACTTCACCTTCTCCTTCTCCTTCTTCTGCTTCTTCTGATTCACCCTCCAGACTTCACCTTCTCCTTCTCCTTCGTCTACTTCTTCTGATTCACCCTCCAGACTACACCTTCTCCTTCTCCTTCTTCTACTTCTTCTGAATCACCCTCCAGACTTCACCTTCTCCTTCTCCTTCTTCTGCTTCTTCTGATTCACCCTCCAGACTTCACCTTCTCCTACTCCTTCTTCTACTTCTTCTGATTCACCCTCCAGACTTCATCTTCTCCTTCTCCTTTTTCTGCTTCTTCTGATTCACCCTCCAGACTTCACCTTCTCCTTCTCCTTCTTCTGCTTTTTCTGATTCACCCTCCAGACTTCACCTTCTCCTTCTCCTTCTTCTACTTCTTCTGATTCACCCTCCAGACTTCACCTTCTCCTTCTCCTTCTTCTGCTTTTTCTGATTCACCCTCCAGACTTCACCTTCTCCTTCTCCTTCTTCTACTTCTTCTGATTCACCCTCCTTACTTCACCTTCTCCTTCTCCTTCTTCTACTTCTTCTGATTCACCCTCCAGACTTCACCTTCTCCTTCTCCTTCTTCTACTTCTTCTGATTCACCCTCCAGACTTTTCCTTCTCCTTCTCCTTCTCCTGCTTCTTCTGCTGCGCCCTCCAGACTTCACCTTCTCCTTCTCCTTCTTCTGCTTCTTCTGCTTCACCCTCCTGACTTCACCTTCTCCTTCTCCTTCTTCTACTTCTTCTGCTTCACCCCCCTGACTTCACCTTCTCCTTCTCCTTCTTCTGCTTCTTCTGATTCACCCTCCTGACTTCAGCTTCTCCTTCTCCTTCTTCTGCTTCTTCTGATTCACCCTCCAGACTTCACCTTCTCCTTCTCCTTCTTCTACTTCTTCTGATCACCCTAAAGACTTCACCTTCTCCTTCTCCTTCTTCTGCTTCTTCTGCTTCACCCTCCAGACTTCACCTTCTCCTTCTCCTTCTTCTGCTTCTTCTGCTGCGCCCTCCAGACTTCACCTTCTGCTTCTCCTTCTTCTCCTTCTTCTGCTTCACCCTCCTGACTTCACCTTCTCCTTCTCCTTCTTCTACTACTTCTGCATCACCCCCTGACTTCACCTTCTCCTTCTCCTTCTTCTGCTTCTTCTGATTCACCCTCCTGACTTCACCTTCTCCTTCTCCTTCTTCTGCTTCTTCTGATTCACCCTCCAGACTTCACCTTCTCCTTCTCCTTCTTCTACTTCTTCTGATTCACCCTCCAGACTTCACCTTCTCCTTCTCCTTCTTCTGCTTCTTCTGATTCACCCTCCAGACCTCACCTTCTCCTTCTCCTTCTTCTACTTCTTCTGATTCACCCTCCAGACTTCATCATCTCCTTCTCCTTCTTCTGCTTCTTCTGATTCACCCTCCAGACTTCACCTTCTCCTTCTCCTTCTTCTGCTTCTTCTGATTCACCCTCCAGACTTCACCTTCTCCTTCTCCTTCTTCTACTTCTTCTGATTCACCCTCCAGACTTCACCTTCTACTTCTCCTTCTTCTGATTCTTCTGATTCACCCTCCAGACTTCACCTTCTCCTTCTCCTTCTTCTGCTTCTTCTGTTTCACCCTTCTGACTTCTCCTTCTCCTTCTCCTTCTTCTACTTCTTCTGATTCACCCTCCTGACTTCACCTTCTCCTTCTCCTTCTTCTACCTCTTCTGCTTCACCCTCCAGACTTCACCTTCTCCATCTCCTTCTTCTACTTCTTCTGATTCACCCTCCAAACTTAACCTTCTCCTTCTCCTTCTTCTGCTTCTTCTGATTCACCCTCCAGACTTCACCTTCTCCTTCTCCTCATTCTGCTTCTTCTGATTCACCCTCCAGACTTCACCTTCTCCTTCTCCTTCTTCTGCATCTTCTGATTCACCCTCCAGACTTCACCTTCTCCTTCTCCTTCTTCTGCTTCTTCTGATTCCCCCTCCAGACTTCACCTTCTCCTTCTCCTTCTTCTACTTCTGCTGATTAACCCTCCAGGCTTCATCTTCTCCTTCTCCTTCTTCTGCTTCTTCTGATTCACCCTCCAGACTTCACCTTCTCCTTCTCCTTCTTCTGCTTCTTCTGATTCACCTTCCAGACTTCACCTTCTCCTTCTCCTTCTTCTTCTTCTTCTGATTCACCCTCCAGACTTCACCTTCTCCTTCTCCTTCTTCTACTTCTTCTGATTCACCCTCCAGACTTCACCTTCTCCTTCTCCTTCTTCTGCTTCTTCTGATTCACCCTCCAGACTTCACTTTCTCCTTCTCCTTCTTCTGCTTCTTCTGATTCACCCTCCAGACTTCACCTTCTCCTTCTCCTTCTTCTGCTTCTTCTGATTCACCCTTCAGACTTCACCTTCTTCTTCTCTTTCTTCAGCTTCTTCTGATTCACCCTCCAGACCTCACCTTCTCCTTCTCCTTCTTCTACTTCTTCTGATTCACCATCCAGACTTCACCTTCTCCTTCTCCTTCTTCTGCTTCTTCTGATTCACCCTCCAGACTTCACCTTCTCCTTCTCCTTCTTCTGCTTCTTCTGATCCACCCTCCAGACTTCGCCTTCTACTTCTCCTTCTTCTACTTCTTCTGATTCACCCTCCAGACTTCACCTTCTCCTTCTCCTTCTTCTCCTTCTTCTGATTCACCCTCCAGTCTTCACCTTCTCCTTCTCCTTCTTCTGCTTCTTCTGATTCACCCTCCAGACTTCACCTTCTCCTTCTCCTTCTTCTGCTTCTTCTGATTCATCCTCCAGACTTCACCTTCTCCTTCTCCTTCTTCTGCTTCTTCTGATTCACCCTCCAGACTTCACCTTCTCCTTCTCCTTCTTCTGCTTCTTCTGATTCACCCTCCAGACTTCACCTTCTCCTTCTCCTTCTTCTGCTTCTTCTGATTCACCCTCCATACTTCACCTTCTCCTTCACCTTCTTCTACTTCTTCTGATTCACCCTCCAGACTTCACCTTCTCCTTCTCCTTCTTCTACTTCTTCTGATTCACCCTCCAGACTTCACCTTCTCCTTCTCCTTCTTCTACTTCTTCTGCTTCTCCCTCCAGACTTCACCTTCTCCTTCTCCTTCTTCTGCTTCTTCTGATTCACCCTCCAGATTTCACCTTCTCCTTCTCCTTCTTCTACTTCTTCTGATACACCCTCCAGACTTCACCTTCTCCTTCTCCTTCTTCTACTTCTTCTGATTCACCCTCCAGACTTCACCTTCTCCTTCTCCTTCTTCTACTTCTTCTGATTCACCCTCCTGACTTCACCTTCTCCTTCTCCTTCTTCTGCTTCTTCTGCTTCACCCTCCAGACTTCACCTTCTCCTTCTCCTTCTTCTGCTTCTTCTGATTCACCCTCCAGACTTCACCTTCTCCTTCTCCTTCTTCTGCTTCTTCTGATTCACCCTCCAGACTTCACCTTCTCCTTCTCCTTCTTCTACTTCTTCTGATTCACCCTCCAGACTTCACCTTCTCCTTCTACTTCTTCTGCTTCTTCTGATTCACCCTCCAGACTTCACCTTCTCCTTCTCCTTCTTCTGCTTCTTCTGATTCACCCTCCAGACTTCACCTTCTCCTTCTCCTTCTTCTGTTTCTTCTGATTCACCCTTCAGACTTCACCTTCTCCTTCTCCTTCTTCTGCTTCTTCTGATTCACCCTCCAGACTTCACCTTCCCCTTCTCCTTCTTCTACTTCTTCTGATTCACCCTCCAGACTTCACCTTCTCCTTCTCCTTCTTCTGCTTCTTCTGATTCACCCTCCAGACTTCACCTTCTCCTTCTCCTTCTTCTACTTCTTTTGATTCAGCCTCCAGACTACACCTTCTCCTTCTCCTTCTTCTACTTCTTCTGAATCACCCTCCAGACTTCACCTTCTCCCTCTCCTTCTTCTGCTTCTTCTGATTCACCCTCCAGACTTCACCTTCTCCTTCTTCTTCTTCTACTTCTTCTGATTCACCCTCCAGACTTCATCTTCTCCTTCTCCTTCTTCTGCTTCTTCTGATTCAGCCTCCAGACTTCACCTTCTCCTTCTCCTTCTTCTGCTTTTTCTGATTCACCCTCCAGACTTCACCATCTCCTTCTCCTTCTTCTACTTCTTCTGATTCACCCTCCAGACTTCACCTTCTCCTTCTCCTTCTTCTACTTCTTCTGATTCACCCTCCAGACTTCACCTTCTCCTTCTCCTTCTTCTGCTTCTTCTGATTCACCCTCCAGACTTCACCTTCTCCTTCTCCTTCTTCTGCTTCTTCTGATTCACCCTCCAGACTTCATCTTCTCCTTCTCCTTCTTCTGCTTCTTTTGATTCACCCTTCAGACTTCACCTTCTCCTTCTCCTTCTTGTGCTTCTTCTGATTCACCCTCCAGACATCACCTTCTCCTTCTCCTTCTTCTACTTCTTCTGATTCACCCTCCAGACTTCATCTTCTCCTTCTCCTTCTTCTGCTTCTTTTGATTCACCCTTCAGACTTCACCTTCTCCTTCTCCTTCTTGTGCTTCTTCTGATTCACCCTCCAGACATCACCTTCTCCTTCTCCTTCTTCTACTTCTTCTGATTCACCCTCCAGACTTCATCTTCTCCTTCCCCTTCTTCTGCTTCTTCTGATTCACCCTCCAGACTTCACCTTCCCCTTCTCCTTCTTCTACTTCTTCTGATTCACCCTCCAGACTTCACCTTCTCCTTCTCCTTCTTCTGCTTCTTCTGATTCACCCTCCAGACTTCACCTTCTCCTTCTCCTTCTTCTACTTCTTCTGATTCAGCCTCCAGACTACACCTTCTCCTTCTCCTTCTTCTACTTCTTCTGAATCACCCTCCAGACTTCACCTTCTCCCTCTCCTTCTTCTGCTTCTTCTGATTCACCCTCCAGACTTCACCTTCTCCTTCTTCTTCTTCTACTTCTTCTGATTCACCCTCCAGACTTCATCTTCTCCTTCTCCTTCTTCTGCTTCTTCTGATTCAGCCTCCAGACTTCACCTTCTCCTTCTCCTTCTTCTGCTTTTTCTGATTCACCCTCCAGACTTCACCATCTCCTTCTCCTTCTTCTACTTCTTCTGATTCACCCTCCAGACTTCACCTTCTCCTTCTCCTTCTTCTACTTCTTCTGATTCACCCTCCAGACTTCACCTTCTCCTTCTCCTTCTTCTGCTTCTTCTGATTCACCCTCCAGACTTCACCTTCTCCTTCTCCTTCTTCTGCTTCTTCTGATTCACCCTCCAGACTTCATCTTCTCCTTCTCCTTCTTCTGCTTCTTTTGATTCACCCTTCAGACTTCACCTTCTCCTTCTCCTTCTTGTGCTTCTTCTGATTCACCCTCCAGACATCACCTTCTCCTTCTCCTTCTTCTACTTCTTCTGATTCACCCTCCAGACTTCATCTTCTCCTTCCCCTTCTTCTGCTTCTTCTGATTCACCCTCCAGACTTCGCCTTCTCCTTCTCCTTCTTCTACTTCTTCTGATTCACCCTCCAGACTTCACCTTCTCCTTCTCCTTCTTCTACTTCTTCTGATTCACCCTCCAGTCTTCACCTTCTCCTTCTCCTTCTTCTGCTTCTTCTGATTCACCCTCCAGACTTCACCTTCTCCTTCTCCATCTTCTGTTTCTTCTGATTCACCCTCCAGACTTCACCTTCTCCTTCTCCTTCTTCTGCTTCTTCTGATTCACCCTCCAGACTTCATCTTCTCCTTCTCCTTCTTCTGCTTCTTCTGATTCCCCCTTCAGACTTCACCTTCTCCTTCTCCTTCTTGTGCTTCTTCTGATTCACCTTTCAGACTTCACCTTCTCCTTCTCCTTCTTCTACTTCTTCTGATTCACCCTCCAGACTTCACCTTCTCCTTCTACTTCTTCTGCTTCTTCTGATTCACCCTCCAGACTTCACCTTCTCCTTCTCCTTCTTCTGATTCACCCTCCAGACTTCACCTTCTCCTTCTCATTCTTCTGTTTCTTCTGATTCACCCTTCAGACTTCACCTTCTCCTTCTCCTTCTTCTGCTTCTTCTGATTCACCCTCCAAACTTCACCTTCCCCTTCTCCTTCTTCTACTTCTTCTGATTCACCCTCCAGACTTCACCTTCTCCTTCTCCTTCTTCTGCTTCTTCTGATTCACCCTCCAGACTTCACCTTCTCCTTCTCCTTCGTCTACTTCTTCTGATTCACCCTCCAGACTACACCTTCTCCTTCTCCTTCTTCTACTTCTTCTGAATCACCCTCCAGACTTCACCTTCTCCTTCTCCTTCTTCTGCTTCTTCTGATTCACCCTCCAGACTTCACCTTCTCCTACTCCTTCTTCTACTTCTTCTGATTCACCCTCCAGACTTCATCTTCTCCTTCTCCTTTTTCTGCTTCTTCTGATTCACCCTCCAGACTTCACCTTCTCCTTCTCCTTCTTCTGCTTTTTCTGATTCACCCTCCAGACTTCACCTTCTCCTTCTCCTTCTTCTACTTCTTCTGATTCACCCTCCAGACTTCACCTTCTCCTTCTCCTTCTTCTACTTCTTCTGATTCACCCTCCAGACTTCACCTTCTCCTTCTCCTTCTTCTGCTTCTTCTGATTCACCCTCCAGACTTCACCTTCTCCTTCTCCTTCTTCTGTTTCTTCTGATTCACCCTTCAGACTTCACCTTCTCCTTCTCCTTCTTCTGCTTCTTCTGATTCACCCTCCAGACTTCACCTTCCCCTTCTCCTTCTTCTACTTCTTCTGATTCACCCTCCAGACTTCACCTTCTCCTTCTCCTTCTTCTGCTTCTTCTGATTCACCCTCCAGACTTCACCTTCTCCTTCTCCTTCGTCTACTTCTTCTGATTCAGCCTCCAGACTACACCTTCTCCTTCTCCTTCTTCTACTTTTTCTGAATCACCCTCCAGACTTCACCTTCTCCCTCTCCTTCTTCTGCTTCTTCTGATTCACCCTCCAGACTTCACCTTCTCCTTCTTCTTCTTCTACTTCTTCTGATTCACCCTCCAGACTTCACCTTCTCCTTCTCCTTCTTCTGCTTCTTCTGATTCACCCTCCAGACTTAACCTTCTCCTTCTCCTTCTTCTGCTTCTTCTGATTCACCCTCCAGACTTCATCTTCTCCTTCTCCTTCTTCTGCTTCTTTTGATTCACCCTTCAGACTTCACCTTCTCCTTCTCCTTCTTGTGCTTCTTCTGATTTACCCTCCAGTCTTCACCTTCTCCTTCTCCTTCTTCTGCTTCTTCTGATTCACCCTCCAGACTTCACCTTCTCCTTCTCCTTCTTCTGTTTCTTCTGATTCACCCTCCAGACTTCACCTTCTCCTTCTCCTTCTTCTGCTTCTTCTGATTCACCCTCCAGACTTCACCTTCTCCTTCTCCTTCTTCTGTTTCTTCTGATTCACCCTCCAGACTTCACCTTCTCCTTCTCCTTCTTCTGCTTCTTCTGATTCACCCTCCAGACTTCATCTTCTCCTTCTCCTTCTTCTGCTTCTTCTGATTCCCCCTTCAGACTTCACCTTCTCCTTCTCCTTCTTGTGCTTCTTCTGATTCACCCTTCAGACTTCACCTTCTCCTTCTCCTTCTTCTACTTCTTCTGATTCACCCTCCAGACTTCACCTTCTCCTTCTACTTCTTCTGCTTCTTCTGATTCACCCTCCAGACTTCACCTTCTCCTTCTCCTTCTTCTGCTTCTTCTGATTCACCCTCCAGACTTCACCTTCTCCTTCTCATTCTTCTGTTTCTTCTGATTCACCCTTCAGACTTCACCTTCTCCTTCTCCTTCTTCTGCTTCTTCTGATTCACCCTCCAGACTTCACCTTCCCCTTCTCCTTCTTCTACTTCTTCTGATTCACCCTCCAGACTTCACCTTCTCCTTCTCCTTCTTCTGCTTCTTCTGATTCACCCTCCAGACTTCACCTTCTCCTTCTCCTTCGTCTACTTCTTCTGAGTCACCCTCCAGACTACACCTTCTCCTTCTCCTTCTTCTACTTCTTCTGAATCACCCTCCAGACTTCACCTTTTCCTTCTCCTTCTTCTGCTTCTTCTGATTCACCCTCCAGACTTCACCTTCTCCTACTCCTTCTTCTACTTCTTCTGGTTCACCCTCCAGACTTCATCTTCTCCTTCTCCTTCTTCTGCTTCTTCTGATTCACCCTCCAGACTTCACCTTCTCCTTCTCCTTCTTCTGCTTTTTCTGATTCACCCTCCAGACTTCACCTTCTCCTTCTCCTTCTTCTACTTCTTCTGATTCACCCTCCAGACTTCACCTTCTCCTTCTCCTTTTTCTACTTCTTCTGATTCACCCTCCAGACTTCACCTTCTCCTTCTCCTTCTTCTGCTTCTTCTGATTCACCCTCCAGACTTCACCTTCTCCTTCTCCTTCTTCTGCTTCTTCTGATTCACCCTCCAGACTTCATCTTCTCCTTCTCCTTCTTCTGCTTCTTCTGATTCACCCTTCAGACTTCACCTTCTCCTTCTCCTTCTTGTGCTTCTTCTGATTCACCCTCCAGACCTCACCTTCTCCTTTTCCTTCTTCTACTTCTTCTGAATCACCCTCCAGACTTCACCTTCTCCTTCTCCTTCTTCTGCTTCTTCTGATTCACCCTCCAGACTTCACCTTCTCCTACCTCTTCTTCTACTTCTTCTGATTCACCCTCCAGACTCCATCTTCTCCTTCTCCTTCTTCTGCTTCTTCTGATTCACCCTCCAGACTTCACCTTCTCCTTCTCCTTCTTCTGCTTTTTCTGATTCACCCTCCAGACTTCACCTTCTCCTTCTCCTTCTTCTACTTCTTCTGATTCACCCTCCAGACTTCACCTTCTCCTTCTCCTTCTTCTACTTCTTCTGATTCACCCTCCAGACTTCACCTTCTCCTTCTCCTTCTTCTGCTTCTTCTGATTCACCCTCCAGACTTCACCTTCTCCTTCTCCTTCTTCTGCTTCTTCTGATTCAACCTCCAGACTTCATCTTCTCCTTCTCCTTCTTCTGCTTCTTCTGATTCACCCTTCAGACTTCACCTTCTCCTTCTCCTTATTGTGCTTCTTCTGATTCACCCTCCAGACCTCAGCTTCTCCTTTTCCTTCTTCTACTTCTTCTGATTCACCCTCCAGACTTCATCTTCTCCTTCTCCTTCTTCTGCTTCTTCTGATTCACCCTCCAGACTTCACCTTCACCTTCCCCTTTTTCTGCTTCTTCTGATTCACCCTCCAGACTTCGCCTTCTCCTTCTCCTTCTTCTACTTCTTCTGATTCACCCTCCAGACTTCACCTTTTCCTTCTCCTTCTTCTACTTCTTCTGATTCACCCTCCAGTCTTCACCTTCTCCTTCTCCTTCTTCTGCTTCTTCTGATTCACCCTCCAGACTTCACCTTCTCCTTTTCCTTCTTCTGTTTCTTCTGATTCACCCTCCAGACTTCACCTTCTCCTTCTCCTTCTTCTGCTTCTTCTGATTTACCCTCCAGACTTCACCTTCTCCTTCTCCTTCGTCTACTTCTTCTGATTCACCCTCCAGACTACACCTTCTCCTTCTCCTTCTTCTACTTCTTTTGATTCACCCTCCAGGCTTCAACTTCTCCTTCTCCTTCTTCTACTTCTTCTGATTCACCCTCCAGACTTCACCTTCTCCTTCGCCTTCTTTTATTTCTTCTGCTTCTCCCTCCAGACTTCACCTTCTCCTTCTCCTTCTTCTGCTTCTTCTGCTTCACCCTCCAGACTTCACCTTCTCCTTCTCCATCTTCTGCTTCTTCTGCTTCACCCTCCTGACTTCACCTTCTCCTTCTCCTTCTTCTACTTCTTCTGATTCACCCTCCAGACTTCACCTTCTCCTTCTCCTTCTTCTGCTTCTTCTGCTTCACCCTCCAGACTTCACCTTCTCCTTCTCCTTCTTCTGCTTCTTCTGCTTCGCCCTCCAGACTTCACCTTCTCCTTCTCCTTCTTCTGCTTCTTCTGCTTCACCCTCCAGACTTCACCGTCTCCTTCTCCTTCTTCTGCTTCTTCTGCTTCACCCTCCTGACTTCACCTTCTCCTTCTCCTTCTTCTACTTCTTCTGATCACCCTCCAGACTTCACCTTCTCCTTCTCCTTCTTCTGCTTATTCTGCTTCACCCTCCAGACTTCACCTTCTCCTTCTCCTTCTTCTGCTTCTTCTGCTGCGCCCTCCAGACTTCACCTTCTCCTTCTCCTTCTTCTGTTTCTTCTGATTCACCCTCCAGACTTCACCTTCTCCTTCTCCTTCTTCTGCTTCTTCTGATTCACCCTCCAGACTTCACCTTCTCCTTCTCCTTCTTCTACTTCTTCTGATTCACCCTCCAGACTTCACCTTCTCCTTCTCATTCTTCTGCTTCTTCTGATTCACCCTCCAGACTTCACCTTCTCCTTCTCCTTCGTCCACTTCTTCTGATTCACCCTCCAGACTACAGCTTCTCCTTCTCCTTCTTCTACTTCTTCTGATTCAACCTCCAGACTTCAACTTCTCCTTCTCCTTCTTCTGCTTCTTCTGATTCACCCTCCAGACTTCACCTTCTCCTTCTCCTTCTTCTAATTCTTCTGATTCACCCTCCAGACTTCACCTTCTCCTTCGCCTTCTTCTATTTCTTCTGCTTCTCCCTCCAGACTTCACCTTCTCCTTCTGCCTCTTCTGCTTCTTCTGATTCACCCTCCAGACTTCACCTTCTCCTTCTCCTTCTTCTGCTTCTTCTGATTCACCTTCCAGACTTCACCTTCTCCTTCTCCTTCTTCTTCTTCTTCTGATTCACCCTCCAGACTTCACCTTCTCCTTCTCCTTCTTCTACTTCTTCTGATTCACCCTCCAGACTTCACCTTCTCCTTCTCCTTCTTCTGCTTCTTCTGATTCACCCTCCAGACTTCACTTTCTCCTTCTCCTTCTTCTGCTTCTTCTGATTCACCCTCCAGACTTCACCTTCTCCTTCTCCTTCTTCTGCTTCTTCTGATTCACCCTTCAGACTTCACCTTCTTCTTCTCTTTCTTCAGCTTCTTCTGATTCACCCTCCAGACCTCACCTTCTCCTTCTCCTTCTTCTACTTCTTCTGATTCACCCTCCAGACTTCATCTTCTCCTTCTCCTTCTTCTGCTTCTTCTGATTCACCCTCCAGACTTCACCTTCTCCTTCTCCTTCTTCTGCTTCTTCTGATCCACCCTCCAGACTTCGCCTTCTACTTCTCCTTCTTCTACTTCTTCTGATTCACCCTCCAGACTTCACCTTCTCCTTCTCCTTCTTCTCCTTCTTCTGATTCACCCTCCAGTCTTCACCTTCTCCTTCTCCTTCTTCTGCTTCTTCTGATTCACCCTCCAGACTTCACCTTCTCCTTCTCCTTCTTCTGCTTCTTCTGATTCATCCTCCAGACTTCACCTTCTCCTTCTCCTGCTTCTTCTGATTCACCCTCCAGACTTCACCTTCTCCTTCTCCTTCTTCTGCTTCTTCTGATTCACCCTCCAGACTTCACCTTCTCCTTCTCCTTCTTCTGCTTCTTCTGATTCACCCTCCAGACTTCACCTTCTCCTTCTCCTTCTTCTACTTCTTCTGATTCACCCTCCAGACTTCACCTTCTCCTTCTCCTTCTTCTACTTCTTCTGATTCACCCTCCAGACTTCACCTTCTCCTTCTCCTTCTTCTACTTCTTCTGCTTCTCCCTCCAGACTTCACCTTCTCCTTCTCCTTCTTCTACTTCTTCTGATACACCCTCCAGACTTCACCTTCTCCTTCTCCTTCTTCTACTTCTTCTGATTCACCCTCCAGACTTCACCTTCTCCTTCTCCTTCTTCTACTTCTTCTGATTCACCCTCCTGACTTCACCTTCTCCTTCTCCTTCTTCTGCTTCTTCTGCTTCACCCTCCAGACTTCACCTTCTCCTTCTCCTTCTTCTGCTTCTTCTGATTCACCCTCCAGACTTCACCTTCTCCTTCTCCTTCTTCTGCTTCTTCTGATTCACCCTCCAGACTTCACCTTCTCCTTCTCCTTCTTCTACTTCTTCTGATTCACCCTCCAGACTTCACCTTCTCTTTCTACTTCTTCTGCTTCTTCTGATTCACCCTCCAGACTTCACCTTCTCCTTCTCCTTCTTCTGCTTCTTCTGATTCACCCTCCAGACTTCACCTTCTCCTTCTCCTTCTTCTGTTTCTTCTGATTCACCCTTCAGACTTCACCTTCTCCTTCTCCTTCTTCTGCTTCTTCTGATTCACCCTCCAGACTTCACCTTCCCCTTCTCCTTCTTCTACTTCTTCTGATTCACCCTCCAGACCTCACCTTCTCCTTCTCCTTCTTCTGCTTCTTCTGATTCACCCTCCAGACTTCACCTTCTCCTTCTCCTTCTTCTACTTCTTCTGATTCAGCCTCCAGACTACACCTTCTCCTTCTCCTTCTTCTACTTCTTCTGAATCACCCTCCAGACTTCACCTTCTCCCTCTCCTTCTTCTGCATCTTCTGATTCACCCTCCAGACTTCACCTTCTCCTTCTTCTTCTTCTACTTCTTCTGATTCACCCTCCAGACTTCATCTTCTCCTTCTCCTTCTTCTGCTTCTTCTGATTCAGCCTCCAGACTTCAACTTCTCCTTCTCCTTCTTCTGCTTTTTCTGATTCACCCTCCAGACTTCACCATCTCCTTCTCCTTCTTCTACTACTTCTGATTCACCCTCCAGACTTCTCCTTCTCCTTCTCCTTCTTCTACTTCTTCTGATTCACCCTCCAGACTTCACCTTCTCCTTCTCCTTCTTCTGCTTCTTCTGATTCACCCTCCAGACTTCACCTTCTCCTTCTCCTTCTTCTGCTTCTTCTGATTCACCCTCCAGACTTCATCTTCTCCTTCTCCTTCTTCTGCTTCTTTTGATTCACCCTTCAGACTTCACCTTCTCCTTCTCCTTCTTGTGCTTCTTCTGATTCACCCTCCAGACATCACCTTCTCCTTCTCCTTCTTCTACTTCTTCTGATTCACCCTCCAGACTTCATCTTCTCCTTCCCCTTCTTCTGTTTCTTCTGATTCACCCTCCAGACTTCACCTTCTCCTTCTCCTTCTTCTGCTTCTTCTGATTCACCCTCCAGACTTCATCTTCTCCTTCTCCTTCTTCTGCTTCTTCTGATTCCCCCTTCAGACTTCACCTTCTCCTTCTCCTTCTTGTGCTTCTTCTGATTCACCCTTCAGACTTCACCTTCTCCTTCTCCTTCTTCTACTTCTTCTGATTCACCCTCCAGACTTCACCTTCTCCTTCTACTTCTTCTGCTTCTTCTGATTCACCCTCCAGACTTCACCTTCTCCTTCTCCTTCTTCTGATTCACCCTCCAGACTTCACCTTCTCCTTCTCATTCTTCTGTTTCTTCTGATTCACCCTTCAGACTTCACCTTCTCCTTCTCCTTCTTCTGCTTCTTCTGATTCACCCTCCAAACTTCACCTTCCCCTTCTCCTTCTTCTACTTCTTCTGATTCACCCTCCAGACTTCACCTTCTCCTTCTCCTTCTTCTGCTTCTTCTGATTCACCCTCCAGACTTCACCTTCTCCTTCTCCTTCGTCTACTTCTTCTGATTCACCCTCCAGACTACACCTTCTCCTTCTCCTTCTTCTACTTCTTCTGAATCACCCTCCAGACTTCACCTTCTCCTTCTCCTTCTTCTGCTTCTTCTGATTCACCCTCCAGACTTCACCTTCTCCTACTCCTTCTTCTACTTCTTCTGATTAACCCTCCAGACTTCATCTTCTCCTTCTCCTTTTTCTGCTTCTTCTGATTCACCCTCCAGACTTCACCTTCTCCTTCTCCTTCTTCTGCTTTTTCTGATTCACCCTCCAGACTTCACCTTCTCCTTCTCCTTCTTCTACTTCTTCTGATTCACCCTCCAGACTTCACCTTCTCCTTCTCCTTCTTCTACTTCTTCTGATTCACCCTCCAGACTTCACCTTCTCCTTCTCCTTCTTCTGCTTCTTCTGATTCACCCTCCAGACTTCACCTTCTCCTTCTCCTTCTTCTGTTTCTTCTGATTCACCCTTCAGACTTCACCTTCTCCTTCTCCTTCTTCTGCTTCTTCTGATTCACCCTCCAGACTTCACCTTCCCCTTCTCCTTCTTCTACTTCTTCTGATTCACCCTCCAGACTTCACCTTCTCCTTCTCCTTCTTCTGCTTCTTCTGATTCACCCTCCAGACTTCACCTTCTCCTTCTCCTTCGTCTACTTCTTCTGATTCAGCCTCCAGACTACACCTTCTCCTTCTCCTTCTTCTACTTCTTCTGAATCACCCTCCAGACTTCACCTTCTCCCTCTCCTTCTTCTGCTTCTTCTGATTCACCCTCCAGACTTCACCTTCTCCTTCTTCTTCTTCTACTTCTTCTGATTCACCCTCCAGACTTCATCTTCTCCTTCTCCTTCTTCTGCTTCTTCTGATTCACCCTCCAAACTTCACCTTCTCCTTCTCCTTCTTCTGCTTTTTCTGATTCACCCTCCAGACTTCACCATGTCCTTCTCCTTCTTCTACTTCTTCTGATTCACCCTCCAGACTTCACCTTCTCCTTCTCCTTCTTCTACTTCTTCTGATTCACCCTCCAGACTTCACCTTCTCCTTCTCCTTCTTCTGCTTCTTCTGATTCACCCTCCAGACTTAACCTTCTCCTTCTCCTTCTTCTGCTTCTTCTGATTCACCCTCCAGACTTCATCTTCTCCTTCTCCTTCTTCTACTTCTTCTGATTCACCCTCCAGACTTCACCTTCTCCTTCTCCTTCTTCTACTTCTTCTGATTCACCCTCCAGACTTCACCTTCTCCTTCTCCTTCTTCTGCTTCTTCTGATTCACCCTCCAGACTTCACCTTCTCCTTCTCCTTCTTCTGTTTCTTCCGATTCACCCTTCAGACTTCACCTTCTCCTTCTCCTTCTTCTGCTTCTTCTGATTCACCCTCCAGACTTCACCTTCCCCTTCTCCTTCTTCTACTTCTTCTGATTCACCCTCCAGACTTCACCTTCTCCTTCTCCTTCTTCTGCTTCTTCTGATTCACCCTCCAGACTTCACCTTCTCCTTCTCCTTCGTCTACTTCTTCTGATTCAGCCTCCAGACTACACCTTCTCCTTCTCCTTCTTCTACTTCTTCTGAATCACCCTCCAGACTTCACCTTCTCCCTCTCCTTCTTCTGCTTCTTCTGATTCACCCTCCAGACTTCACCTTCTCCTTCTTCTTCTTCTACTTCTTCTGATTCACCCTCCAGACTTCATCTTCTCCTTCTCCTTCTTCTGCTTCTTCTGATTCACCCTCCAGACTTCACCTTCTCCTTCTCCTTCTTCTGCTTTTTCTGATTCACCCTCCAGACTTCACCATCTCCTTCTCCTTCTTCTACTTCTTCTGATTCACCCTCCAGACTTCACCTTCTCCTTCTCCTTCTTCTACTTCTTCTGATTCACCCTCCAGACTTCACCTTCTCCTTCTCCTTCTTCTGCTTCTTCTGATTCACCCTCCAGACTTAACCTTCTCCTTCTCCTTCTTCTGCTTCTTCTGATTCACCCTCCAGACTTCATCTTCTCCTTCTCCTTCTTCTGCTTCTTTTGATTCACCCTTCAGACTTCACCTTCTCCTTCTCCTTCTTGTGCTTCTTCTGATTCACCCTCCAGTCTTCACCTTCTCCTTCTCCTTCTTGTGCTTCTTCTGATTCACCCTCCAGACTTCACCTTCTCCTTCTCCTTCTTCTGTTTCTTCTGATTCACCCTCCAGACTTCACCTTCTCCTTCTCCTTCTTCTGCTTCTTCTGATTCACCCTCCAGACTTCACCTTCTCCTTCTCCTTCTTCTGTTTCTTCTGATTCACCCTCCAGACTTCACCTTCTCCTTCTCCTTCTTCTGCTTCTTCTGATTCACCCTCCAGACTTCATCTTCTCCTTCTCCTTCTTCTGCTTCTTCTGATTCCCCCTTCAGACTTCACCTTCTCCTTCTCCTTCTTGTGCTTCTTCTGATTCACCCTTCAGACTTCACCTTCTCCTTCTCCTTCTTCTACTTCTTCTGATTCACCCTCCAGACTTCACCTTCTCCTTCTACTTCTTCTGCTTCTTCTGATTCACCCTCCAGACTTCACCTTCTCCTTCTCCTTCTTCTGCTTCTTCTGATTCACCCTCCAGACTTCACCTTCTCCTTCTCATTCTTCTGTTTCTTCTGATTCACCCTTCAGACTTCACCTTCTCCTTCTCCTTCTTCTGCTTCTTCTGATTCACCCTCCAGACTTCACCTTCCCCTTCTCCTTCTTCTACTTCTTCTGATTCACCCTCCAGACTTCACCTTCTCCTTCTCCTTCTTCTGCTTCTTCTGATTCACCCTCCAGACTTCACCTTCTCCTTCTCCTTCGTCTACTTCTTCTGATTCACCCTCCAGACTACACCTTCTCCTTCTCCTTCTTCTACTTCTTCTGAATCACCCTCCAGACTTCACCTTCTCCTTCTCCTTCTTCTGCTTCTTCTGATTCACCCTCCAGACTTCACCTTCTCCTATTCCTTCTTCTACTTCTTCTGGTTCACCCTCCAGACTTCATCTTCTCCTTCTCCTTCTTCTGCTTCTTCTGATTCACCCTCCAGACTTCACCTTCTCCTTCTCCTTCTTCTGCTTTTTCTGATTCACCCTCCAGACTTCACCTTCTCCTTCTCCTTCTTCTACTTCTTCTGATTCACCCTCCAGACTTCACCTTCTCCTTCTCCTTTTTCTACTTCTTCTGATTCACCCTCCAGACTTCACCTTCTCCTTCTCCTTCTTCTGCTTCTTCTGATTCACCCTCCAGACTTCACCTTCTCCTTCTACTTCTTCTGCTTCTTCTGATTCACCCTCCAGACTTCATCTTCTCCTTCTCCTTCTTCTGCTTCTTCTGATTCACCCTTCAGACTTCACCTTCTCCTTCTCCTTCTTGTGCTTCTTCTGATTCACCCTCCAGACCTCACCTTCTCCTTTTCCTTCTTCTACTTCTTCTGAATCACCCTCCAGACTTCACCTTCTCCTTCTCCTTCTTCTGCTTCTTCTGATTCACCCTCCAGACTTCACCTTCTCCTACCTCTTCTTCTACTTCTTCTGATTCACCCTCCAGACTCCATCTTCTCCTTCTCCTTCTTCTGCTTCTTGTGATTCACCCTCCAGACTTCACCTTCTCCTTCTCCTTCTTCTGCTTTTTCTGATTCACCCTCCAGACTTCACCTTCTCCTTCTCCTTCTTCTACTTCTTCTGATTCACCCTCCAGACTTCACCTTCTCCTTCTCCTTCTTCTACTTCTTCTGATTCACCCTCCAGACTTCACCTTCTCCTTCTCCTTCTTCTGCTTCTTCTGATTCACCCTCCAGACTTCACCTTCTCCTTCTCCTTCTTCTGCTTCTTCTGATTCACCCTCCAGACTTCATCTTCTCCTTCTCCTTCTTCTGCTTCTTCTGATCCACCCTTCAGACTTCACCTTCTCCTTCTCCTTATTGTGCTTCTTCTGATTCACCCTCCAGACCTCACCTTCTCCTTTTCCTTCTTCTACTTCTTCTGATTCACCCTCCAGACTTCATCTTCTCCTTCTCCTTCTTCTGCTTCTTCTGATTCACCCTCCAGACTTCACCTTCACCTTCCCCTTTTTCTGCTTCTTCTGATTCACCCTCCAGACTTCGCCTTCTCCTTCTCCTTCTTCTACTTCTTCTGATTCACCCTCCAGACTTCACCTTTTCCTTCTCCTTCTTCTACTTCTTCTGATTCACCCTCCAGTCTTCACCTTCTCCTTCTCCTTCTTCTGCTTCTTCTGATTCACCCTCCAGACTTCACCTTCTCCTTTTCCTTCTTCTGTTTCTTCTGATTCACCCTCCAGACTTCAACTTCTCCTTCTCCTTCTTCTGCTTCTTCTGATTCACCCTCCAGACTTCACCTTCTCCTTCTCCTTCGTCTACTTCTTCTGATTCACCCTCCAGACTACACCTTCTCCTTCTCCTTCTTCTACTTCTTTTGATTCACCCTCCAGGCTTCAACTTCTCCTTCTCCTTCTTCTACTTCTTCTGATTCACCCTCCAGACTTCACCTTCTCCTTCGCCTTCTTCTATTTCTTCTGCTTCTCCCTCCAGACTTCACCTTCTCCTTCTCCTTCTTCTGCTTCTTCTGCTTCACCCTCCAGACTTCACCTTCTCCTTCTCCATCTTCTGCTTCTTCTGCTTCACCCTCCTGACTTCACCTTCTCCTTCTCCTTCTTCTACTTCTTCTGATTCACCCTCCAGACTTCACCTTCTCCTTCTCCTTCTTCTGCTTCTTCTGCTTCACCCTCCAGACTTCACCTTCTCCTTCTCCTTCTTCTGCTTCTTCTGCTTCGCCCTCCAGACTTCACCTTCTCCTTCTCCTTCTTCTGCTTCTTCTGCTTCACCCTCCAGACTTCACCGTCTCCTTCTCCTTCTTCTGCTTCTTCTGCTTCACCCTCCTGACTTCACCTTCTCCTTCTCCTTCTTCTACTTCTTCTGATCACCCTCCAGACTTCACCTTCTCCTTCTCCTTCTTCTGCTTATTCTGCTTCACCCTCCAGACTTCACCTTCTCCTTCTCCTTCTTCTGCTTCTTCTGCTGCGCCCTCCAGACTTCACCTTCTCCTTCTCCTTCTTCTGTTTCTTCTGATTCACCCTCCAGACTTCACCTTCTCCTTCTCCTTCTTCTGCTTCTTCTGATTCACCCTCCAGACTTCACCTTCTCCTTCTCCTTCTTCTACTTCTTCTGATTCACCCTCCAGACTTCACCTTCTCCTTCTCCTTCTTCTGCTTCTTCTGATTCACCCTCCAGACTTCACCTTCTCCTTCTCCTTCGTCCACTTCTTCTGATTCACCCTCCAGACTACAGCTTCTCCTTCTCCTTCTTCTACTTCTTCTGATTCACCCTCCAGACTTCAACTTCTCCTTCTCCTTCTTCTGCTTCTTCTGATTCACCCTCCAGACTTCACCTTCTCCTTCTCCTTCTTCTAATTCTTCTGATTCACCCTCCAGACTTCACCTTCTCCTTCGCCTTCTTCTATTTCTTCTGCTTCTCCCTCCAGACTTCACCTTCTCCTTCTGCCTCTTCTGCTTCTTCTGCTTCACCCTCCATACTTCACCTTCTCCTTCTCCTTCTTCTGCTTCGTCTGCTTCACCCTCCTGACTTCACCTTCTCCTTCTCCTTCTTCTACTTCTTCTGATTCACCCTCCAGACTTCACCTTCTCCTTCTCCTTCTTCTGCTTCTTCTGCTTCACCCTCCAGACTTCACCTTCTCCTTCTCCTTCTTCTGCTTCTTATGCTTCGCCCTCCAGACTTCTCCTTCTCCTTCTCCTTCTTCTGCTTCTTCTGCTTCACCCTCCAGACTTCACCTTCTCCTTCTCCTTCTTCTGCTTCTTCTGCTTCACCCTCCTGACTTCACCTTCTCCTTCTCCTTCTTCTACTTCTTCTGATCACCCTAAAGACTTCACCTTCTCCTTCTCCTTCTTCTGCTTCTTCTGCTTCACCCTCCAGACTTCACCTTCTCCTTCTCCTTCTTCTGCTTCTTCTGCTGCGCCCTCCAGACTTCACCTTCTGCTTCTCCTTCTTCTCCTTCTTCTGCTTCACCCTCCTGACTTCATCTTCTCCTTCTCCTTCTTCTACTTCTTCTGATTCACCCTCCAGACTTCACCTTCTCCTTCTCCTTCTTCTACTTCTTCTGATTCACCCTCCAGACTTCACCTTCTCCTTCTCCTTCTTCTGCTTCTTCTGATTCACCCTCCAGACTTCACCTTCTCCTTCTCCTTCTTCTGTTTCTTCCGATTCACCCTTCAGACTTCACCTTCTCCTTCTCCTTCTTCTGCTTCTTCTGATTCACCCTCCAGACTTCACCTTCCCCTTCTCCTTCTTCTACTTCTTCTGATTCACCCTCCAGACTTCACCTTCTCCTTCTCCTTCTTCTGCTTCTTCTGATTCACCCTCCAGACTTCACCTTCTCCTTCTCCTTCGTCTACTTCTTCTGATTCAGCCTCCAGACTACACCTTCTCCTTCTCCTTCTTCTACTTCTTCTGAATCACCCTCCAGACTTCACCTTCTCCCTCTCCTTCTTCTGCTTCTTCTGATTCACCCTCCAGACTTCACCTTCTCCTTCTTCTTCTTCTACTTCTTCTGATTCACCCTCCAGACTTCACCTTCTCCCTCTCCTTCTTCTGCTTCTTCTGATTCACCCTCCAGACTTCACCTTCTCCTTCTTCTTCTTCTACTTCTTCTGATTCACCCTCCAGACTTCATCTTCTCCTTCTCCTTCTTCTGCTTCTTCTGATTCACCCTCCAGACTTCACCTTCTCCTTCTCCTTCTTCTGCTTCTTCTGATTCACCCTTCAGACTTCACCTTCTCCTTCTCCTTCTTGTGCTTCTTCTGATTCACCCTCCAGACCTCACCTTCTCCTTTTCCTTCTTCTACTTCTTCTGAATCACCCTCCAGACTTCACCTTCTCCTTCTCCTTCTTCTGCTTCTTCTGATTCACCCTCCAGACTTCACCTTCTCCTACCTCTTCTTCTACTTCTTCTGATTCACCCTCCAGACTCCATCTTCTCCTTCTCCTTCTTCTGCTTCTTGTGATTCACCCTCCAGACTTCACCTTCTCCTTCTCCTTCTTCTGCTTTTTCTGATTCACCCTCCAGACTTCACCTTCTCCTTCTCCTTCTTCTACTTCTTCTGATTCACCCTCCAGACTTCACCTTCTCCTTCTCCTTCTTCTACTTCTTCTGATTCACCCTCCAGACTTCACCTTCTCCTTCTCCTTCTTCTGCTTCTTCTGATTCACCCTCCAGACTTCACCTTCTCCTTCTCCTTCTTCTGCTTCTTCTGATTCACCCTCCAGACTTCATCTTCTCCTTCTCCTTCTTCTGCTTCTTCTGATCCACCCTTCAGACTTCACCTTCTCCTTCTCCTTATTGTGCTTCTTCTGATTCACCCTCCAGACCTCACCTTCTCCTTTTCCTTCTTCTACTTCTTCTGATTCACCCTCCAGACTTCATCTTCTCCTTCTCCTTCTTCTGCTTCTTCTGATTCACCCTCCAGACTTCACCTTCACCTTCCCCTTTTTCTGCTTCTTCTGATTCACCCTCCAGACTTCGCCTTCTCCTTCTCCTTCTTCTACTTCTTCTGATTCACCCTCCAGACTTCACCTTTTCCTTCTCCTTCTTCTACTTCTTCTGATTCACCCTCCAGTCTTCACCTTCTCCTTCTCCTTCTTCTGCTTCTTCTGATTCACCCTCCAGACTTCACCTTCTCCTTTTCCTTCTTCTGTTTCTTCTGATTCACCCTCCAGACTTCAACTTCTCCTTCTCCTTCTTCTGCTTCTTCTGATTCACCCTCCAGACTTCACCTTCTCCTTCTCCTTCGTCTACTTCTTCTGATTCACCCTCCAGACTACACCTTCTCCTTCTCCTTCTTCTACTTCTTTTGATTCACCCTCCAGGCTTCAACTTCTCCTTCTCCTTCTTCTACTTCTTCTGATTCACCCTCCAGACTTCACCTTCTCCTTCGCCTTCTTCTATTTCTTCTGCTTCTCCCTCCAGACTTCACCTTCTCCTTCTCCTTCTTCTGCTTCTTCTGCTTCACCCTCCAGACTTCACCTTCTCCTTCTCCATCTTCTGCTTCTTCTGCTTCACCCTCCTGACTTCACCTTCTCCTTCTCCTTCTTCTACTTCTTCTGATTCACCCTCCAGACTTCACCTTCTCCTTCTCCTTCTTCTGCTTCTTCTGCTTCACCCTCCAGACTTCACCTTCTCCTTCTCCTTCTTCTGCTTCTTCTGCTTCGCCCTCCAGACTTCACCTTCTCCTTCTCCTTCTTCTGCTTCTTCTGCTTCACCCTCCAGACTTCACCGTCTCCTTCTCCTTCTTCTGCTTCTTCTGCTTCACCCTCCTGACTTCACCTTCTCCTTCTCCTTCTTCTACTTCTTCTGATCACCCTCCAGACTTCACCTTCTCCTTCTCCTTCTTCTGCTTATTCTGCTTCACCCTCCAGACTTCACCTTCTCCTTCTCCTTCTTCTGCTTCTTCTGCTGCGCCCTCCAGACTTCACCTTCTCCTTCTCCTTCTTCTGTTTCTTCTGATTCACCCTCCAGACTTCACCTTCTCCTTCTCCTTCTTCTGCTTCTTCTGATTCACCCTCCAGACTTCACCTTCTCCTTCTCCTTCTTCTACTTCTTCTGATTCACCCTCCAGACTTCACCTTCTCCTTCTCCTTCTTCTGCTTCTTCTGATTCACCCTCCAGACTTCACCTTCTCCTTCTCCTTCGTCCACTTCTTCTGATTCACCCTCCAGACTACAGCTTCTCCTTCTCCTTCTTCTACTTCTTCTGATTCACCCTCCAGACTTCAACTTCTCCTTCTCCTTCTTCTGCTTCTTCTGATTCACCCTCCAGACTTCACCTTCTCCTTCTCCTTCTTCTAATTCTTCTGATTCACCCTCCAGACTTCACCTTCTCCTTCGCCTTCTTCTATTTCTTCTGCTTCTCCCTCCAGACTTCACCTTCTCCTTCTGCCTCTTCTGCTTCTTCTGCTTCACCCTCCATACTTCACCTTCTCCTTCTCCTTCTTCTGCTTCGTCTGCTTCACCCTCCTGACTTCACCTTCTCCTTCTCCTTCTTCTACTTCTTCTGATTCACCCTCCAGACTTCACCTTCTCCTTCTCCTTCTTCTGCTTCTTCTGCTTCACCCTCCAGACTTCACCTTCTCCTTCTCCTTCTTCTGCTTCTTATGCTTCGCCCTCCAGACTTCTCCTTCTCCTTCTCCTTCTTCTGCTTCTTCTGCTTCACCCTCCAGACTTCACCTTCTCCTTCTCCTTCTTCTGCTTCTTCTGCTTCACCCTCCTGACTTCACCTTCTCCTTCTCCTTCTTCTACTTCTTCTGATCACCCTAAAGACTTCACCTTCTCCTTCTCCTTCTTCTGCTTCTTCTGCTTCACCCTCCAGACTTCACCTTCTCCTTCTCCTTCTTCTGCTTCTTCTGCTGCGCCCTCCAGACTTCACCTTCTGCTTCTCCTTCTTCTCCTTCTTCTGCTTCACCCTCCTGACTTCATCTTCTCCTTCTCCTTCTTCTACTTCTTCTGATTCACCCTCCAGACTTCACCTTCTCCTTCTCCTTCTTCTACTTCTTCTGATTCACCCTCCAGACTTCACCTTCTCCTTCTCCTTCTTCTGCTTCTTCTGATTCACCCTCCAGACTTCACCTTCTCCTTCTCCTTCTTCTGTTTCTTCCGATTCACCCTTCAGACTTCACCTTCTCCTTCTCCTTCTTCTGCTTCTTCTGATTCACCCTCCAGACTTCACCTTCCCCTTCTCCTTCTTCTACTTCTTCTGATTCACCCTCCAGACTTCACCTTCTCCTTCTCCTTCTTCTGCTTCTTCTGATTCACCCTCCAGACTTCACCTTCTCCTTCTCCTTCGTCTACTTCTTCTGATTCAGCCTCCAGACTACACCTTCTCCTTCTCCTTCTTCTACTTCTTCTGAATCACCCTCCAGACTTCACCTTCTCCCTCTCCTTCTTCTGCTTCTTCTGATTCACCCTCCAGACTTCACCTTCTCCTTCTTCTTCTTCTACTTCTTCTGATTCACCCTCCAGACTTCATCTTCTCCTTCTCCTTCTTCTGCTTCTTCTGATTCACCCTCCAGACTTCACCTTCTCCTTCTCCTTCTTCTGCTTTTTCTGATTCACCCTCCAGACTTCACCATCTCCTTCTCCTTCTTCTACTTCTTCTGATTCACCCTCCAGACTTCACCTTCTCCTTCTCCTTCTTCTACTTCTTCTGATTCACCCTCCAGACTTCACCTTCTCCTTCTCCTTCTTCTGCTTCTTCTGATTCACCCTCCAGACTTAACCTTCTCCTTCTCCTTCTTCTGCTTCTTCTGATTCACCCTCCAGACTTCATCTTCTCCTTCTCCTTCTTCTGCTTCTTTTGATTCACCCTTCAGACTTCACCTTCTCCTTCTCCTTCTTGTGCTTCTTCTG
Source organism: Somniosus microcephalus (assembly GCF_052327205.1). Lineage (NCBI taxonomy): Eukaryota > Metazoa > Chordata > Chondrichthyes > Squaliformes > Somniosidae > Somniosus > Somniosus microcephalus. The sequence goes on along the minus strand of NW_028225632.1, from coordinate 190,985 downwards.
ATTCACCCTCCAGTCTTCACCTTCTCCTTCTCCTTCTTGTGCTTCTTCTGATTCACCCTCCAGACTTCACCTTCTCCTTCTCCTTCTTCTGTTTCTTCTGATTCACCCTCCAGACTTCACCTTCTCCTTCTCCTTCTTCTGCTTCTTCTGATTCACCCTCCAGACTTCACCTTCTCCTTCTCCTTCTTCTGTTTCTTCTGATTCACCCTCCAGACTTCACCTTCTCCTTCTCCTTCTTCTGCTTCTTCTGATTCACCCTCCAGACTTCATCTTCTCCTTCTCCTTCTTCTGCTTCTTCTGATTCCCCCTTCAGACTTCACCTTCTCCTTCTCCTTCTTGTGCTTCTTCTGATTCACCCTTCAGACTTCACCTTCTCCTTCTCCTTCTTCTACTTCTTCTGATTCACCCTCCAGACTTCACCTTCTCCTTCTACTTCTTCTGCTTCTTCTGATTCACCCTCCAGACTTCACCTTCTCCTTCTCCTTCTTCTGCTTCTTCTGATTCACCCTCCAGACTTCACCTTCTCCTTCTCATTCTTCTGTTTCTTCTGATTCACCCTTCAGACTTCACCTTCTCCTTCTCCTTCTTCTGCTTCTTCTGATTCACCCTCCAGACTTCACCTTCCCCTTCTCCTTCTTCTACTTCTTCTGATTCACCCTCCAGACTTCACCTTCTCCTTCTCCTTCTTCTGCTTCTTCTGATTCACCCTCCAGACTTCACCTTCTCCTTCTCCTTCGTCTACTTCTTCTGATTCACCCTCCAGACTACACCTTCTCCTTCTCCTTCTTCTACTTCTTCTGAATCACCCTCCAGACTTCACCTTCTCCTTCTCCTTCTTCTGCTTCTTCTGATTCACCCTCCAGACTTCACCTTCTCCTATTCCTTCTTCTACTTCTTCTGGTTCACCCTCCAGACTTCATCTTCTCCTTCTCCTTCTTCTGCTTCTTCTGATTCACCCTCCAGACTTCACCTTCTCCTTCTCCTTCTTCTGCTTTTTCTGATTCACCCTCCAGACTTCACCTTCTCCTTCTCCTTCTTCTACTTCTTCTGATTCACCCTCCAGACTTCACCTTCTCCTTCTCCTTTTTCTACTTCTTCTGATTCACCCTCCAGACTTCACCTTCTCCTTCTCCTTCTTCTGCTTCTTCTGATTCACCCTCCAGACTTCACCTTCTCCTTCTACTTCTTCTGCTTCTTCTGATTCACCCTCCAGACTTCATCTTCTCCTTCTCCTTCTTCTGCTTCTTCTGATTCACCCTTCAGACTTCACCTTCTCCTTCTCCTTCTTGTGCTTCTTCTGATTCACCCTCCAGACCTCACCTTCTCCTTTTCCTTCTTCTACTTCTTCTGAATCACCCTCCAGACTTCACCTTCTCCTTCTCCTTCTTCTGCTTCTTCTGATTCACCCTCCAGACTTCACCTTCTCCTACCTCTTCTTCTACTTCTTCTGATTCACCCTCCAGACTCCATCTTCTCCTTCTCCTTCTTCTGCTTCTTGTGATTCACCCTCCAGACTTCACCTTCTCCTTCTCCTTCTTCTGCTTTTTCTGATTCACCCTCCAGACTTCACCTTCTCCTTCTCCTTCTTCTACTTCTTCTGATTCACCCTCCAGACTTCACCTTCTCCTTCTCCTTCTTCTACTTCTTCTGATTCACCCTCCAGACTTCACCTTCTCCTTCTCCTTCTTCTGCTTCTTCTGATTCACCCTCCAGACTTCACCTTCTCCTTCTCCTTCTTCTGCTTCTTCTGATTCACCCTCCAGACTTCATCTTCTCCTTCTCCTTCTTCTGCTTCTTCTGATCCACCCTTCAGACTTCACCTTCTCCTTCTCCTTATTGTGCTTCTTCTGATTCACCCTCCAGACCTCACCTTCTCCTTTTCCTTCTTCTACTTCTTCTGATTCACCCTCCAGACTTCATCTTCTCCTTCTCCTTCTTCTGCTTCTTCTGATTCACCCTCCAGACTTCACCTTCACCTTCCCCTTTTTCTGCTTCTTCTGATTCACCCTCCAGACTTCGCCTTCTCCTTCTCCTTCTTCTACTTCTTCTGATTCACCCTCCAGACTTCACCTTTTCCTTCTCCTTCTTCTACTTCTTCTGATTCACCCTCCAGTCTTCACCTTCTCCTTCTCCTTCTTCTGCTTCTTCTGATTCACCCTCCAGACTTCACCTTCTCCTTTTCCTTCTTCTGTTTCTTCTGATTCACCCTCCAGACTTCAACTTCTCCTTCTCCTTCTTCTGCTTCTTCTGATTCACCCTCCAGACTTCACCTTCTCCTTCTCCTTCGTCTACTTCTTCTGATTCACCCTCCAGACTACACCTTCTCCTTCTCCTTCTTCTACTTCTTTTGATTCACCCTCCAGGCTTCAACTTCTCCTTCTCCTTCTTCTACTTCTTCTGATTCACCCTCCAGACTTCACCTTCTCCTTCGCCTTCTTCTATTTCTTCTGCTTCTCCCTCCAGACTTCACCTTCTCCTTCTCCTTCTTCTGCTTCTTCTGCTTCACCCTCCAGACTTCACCTTCTCCTTCTCCATCTTCTGCTTCTTCTGCTTCACCCTCCTGACTTCACCTTCTCCTTCTCCTTCTTCTACTTCTTCTGATTCACCCTCCAGACTTCACCTTCTCCTTCTCCTTCTTCTGCTTCTTCTGCTTCACCCTCCAGACTTCACCTTCTCCTTCTCCTTCTTCTGCTTCTTCTGCTTCGCCCTCCAGACTTCACCTTCTCCTTCTCCTTCTTCTGCTTCTTCTGCTTCACCCTCCAGACTTCACCGTCTCCTTCTCCTTCTTCTGCTTCTTCTGCTTCACCCTCCTGACTTCACCTTCTCCTTCTCCTTCTTCTACTTCTTCTGAACACCCTCCAGACTTCACCTTCTCCTTCTCCTTCTTCTGCTTATTCTGCTTCACCCTCCAGACTTCACCTTCTCCTTCTCCTTCTTCTGCTTCTTCTGCTGCGCCCTCCAGACTTCACCTTCTCCTTCTCCTTCTTCTGTTTCTTCTGATTCACCCTCCAGACTTCACCTTCTCCTTCTCCTTCTTCTGCTTCTTCTGATTCACCCTCCAGACTTCACCTTCTCCTTCTCCTTCTTCTACTTCTTCTGATTCACCCTCCAGACTTCACCTTCTCCTTCTCCTTCTTCTGCTTCTTCTGATTCACCCTCCAGACTTCACCTTCTCCTTCTCCTTCGTCCACTTCTTCTGATTCACCCTCCAGACTACAGCTTCTCCTTCTCCTTCTTCTACTTCTTCTGATTCACCCTCCAGACTTCAACTTCTCCTTCTCCTTCTTCTGCTTCTTCTGATTCACCCTCCAGACTTCACCTTCTCCTTCTCCTTCTTCTAATTCTTCTGATTCACCCTCCAGACTTCACCTTCTCCTTCGCCTTCTTCTATTTCTTCTGCTTCTCCCTCCAGACTTCACCTTCTCCTTCTGCCTCTTCTGCTTCTTCTGCTTCACCCTCCATACTTCACCTTCTCCTTCTCCTTCTTCTGCTTCGTCTGCTTCACCCTCCTGACTTCACCTTCTCCTTCTCCTTCTTCTACTTCTTCTGATTCACCCTCCAGACTTCACCTTCTCCTTCTCCTTCTTCTGCTTCTTCTGCTTCACCCTCCAGACTTCACCTTCTCCTTCTCCTTCTTCTGCTTCTTATGCTTCGCCCTCCAGACTTCTCCTTCTCCTTCTCCTTCTTCTGCTTCTTCTGCTTCACCCTCCAGACTTCACCTTCTCCTTCTCCTTCTTCTGCTTCTTCTGCTTCACCCTCCTGACTTCACCTTCTCCTTCTCCTTCTTCTACTTCTTCTGATCACCCTAAAGACTTCACCTTCTCCTTCTCCTTCTTCTGCTTCTTCTGCTTCACCCTCCAGACTTCACCTTCTCCTTCTCCTTCTTCTGCTTCTTCTGCTGCGCCCTCCAGACTTCACCTTCTGCTTCTCCTTCTTCTCCTTCTTCTGCTTCACCCTCCTGACTTCACCTTCTCCTTCTCCTTCTTCTACTACTTCTGCTTCACCCCCTGACTTCACCTTCTCCTTCTCCTTCTTCTGCTTCTTCTGATTCACCCTCCTGACTTCACCTTCTCCTTCTCCTTCTTCTGCTTCTTCTGATTCACCCTCCAGACTTCATCTTCTCCTTCTCCTTCTTCTACTTCTTCTGATTCAACCTCCAGACTTCACCTTCTCCTTCTCCTTCTTCTGCTTCTTCTGATTCACCCTCCAGACCTCACCTTCTCCTTCTCCTTCTTCTACTTCTTCTGATTCACCCTCCAGACTTCATCATCTCCTTCTCCTTCTTCTGCTTCTTCTGATTCACCCTCCAGACTTCACCTTCTCCTTCTCCTTCTTCTGCTTCTTCTGATTCACCCTCCAGAATTCACCTTCTCCTTCTCCTTCTTCTACTTCTTCTGATTCACCCTCCAGACTTCACCTTCTACTTCTCCTTCTTCTGATTCTTCTGATTCACCCTCCAGACTTCACCTTCTCCTTCTCCTTCTTCTGCTTCTTCTGTTTCACCCTTCTGACTTCTCCTTCTCCTTCTCCTTCTTCTACTTCTTCTGATTCACCCTCCTGACTTCACCTTCTCCTTCTCCTTCTTCTACCTCTTCTGCTTCACCCTCCAGACTTCACCTTCTCCATCTCCTTCTTCTACTTCTTCTGATTCACCCTCCAAACTTAACCTTCTCCTTCTCCTTCTTCTGCTTCTTCTGATTCACCCTCCAGACTTCACCTTCTCCTTCTCCTCATTCTGCTTCTTCTGATTCACCCTCCAGACTTCACCTTCTCCTTCTCCTTCTTCTGCATCTTCTGATTCACCCTCCAGACTTCACCTTCTCCTTCTCCTTCTTCTGCTTCTTCTGATTCCCCCTCCAGACTTCACCTTCTCCTTCTCCTTCTTCTACTTCTGCTGATTAACCCTCCAGGCTTCATCTTCTCCTTCTCCTTCTTCTGCTTCTTCTGATTCACCCTCCAGACTTCACCTTCTCCTTCTCCTTCTTCTGCTTCTTCTGATTCACCTTCCAGACTTCACCTTCTCCTTCTCCTTCTTCTTCTTCTTCTGATTCACCCTCCAGACTTCACCTTCTCCTTCTCCTTCTTCTACTTCTTCTGATTCACCCTCTAGACTTCACCTTCTCCTTCTCCTTCTTCTGCTTCTTCTGATTCGCCCTCCAGACTTCACTTTCTCCTTCTCCTTCTTCTGCTTCTTCTGATTCACCCTCCAGACTTCACCTTCTCCTTCTCCTTCTTCTGCTTCTTCTGATTCACCCTTCAGACTTCACCTTCTTCTTCTCTTTCTTCAGCTTCTTCTGATTCACCCTCCAGACCTCACCTTCTCCTTCTCCTTCTTCTACTTCTTCTGATTCACCCTCCAGACTTCATCTTCTCCTTCTCCTTCTTCTGCTTCTTCTGATTCACCATCCAGACTTCACCTTCTCCTTCTCCTTCTTCTGCTTCTTCTGATCCACCCTCCAGACTTCGCCTTCTACTTCTCCTTCTTCTACTTCTTCTGATTCACCCTCCAGACTTCACCTTCTCCTTCTCCTTCTTCTCCTTCTTCTGATTCACCCTCCAGTCTTCACCTTCTCCTTCTCCTTCTTCTGCTTCTTCTGATTCACCCTCCAGACTTCACCTTCTCCTTCTCCTTCTTCTGCTTCTTCTGATTCATCCTCCAGACTTCACCTTCTCCTTCTCCTTCTTCTGCTTCTTCTGATTCACCCTCCAGACTTCACCTTCTCCTTCTCCTTCTTCTGCTTCTTCTGATTCACCCTCCAGACTTCACCTTCTCCTTCTCCTTCTTCTGCTTCTTCTGATTCACCCTCCAGACTTCACCTTCTCCTTCTCCTTTTTCTACTTCTTCTGATTCACCCTCCAGACTTCACCTTCTCCTTCTCCTTCTTCTACTTCTTCTGATTCACCCTCCAGACTTCACCTTCTCCTTCTCCTTCTTCTACTTCTTCTGCTTCTCCCTCCAGACTTCACCTTCTCCTTCTCCTTCTTCTGCTTCTTCTGATTCACCCTCCAGATTTCACCTTCTCCTTCTCCTTCTTCTACTTCTTCTGATACACCCTCCAGACTTCACCTTCTCCTTCTCCTTCTTCTACTTCTTCTGATTCACCCTCCAGACTTCACCTTCTCCTTCTCCTTCTTCTACTTCTTCTGATTCACCCTCCTGACTTCACCTTCTCCTTCTCCTTCTTCTGCTTCTTCTGCTTCACCCTCCAGACTTCACCTTCTCCTTCTCCTTCTTCTGCTTCTTCTGATTCACCCTCCAGACTTCACCTTCTCCTTCTCCTTCTTCTGCTTCTTCTGATTCACCCTCCAGACTTCACCTTCTCCTTCTACTTCTTCTGCTTCTTCTGATTCACCCTCCAGACTTCACCTTCTCCTTCTCCTTCTTCTGCTTCTTCTGATTCACCCTCCAGACTTCACCTTCTCCTTCTCCTTCTTCTGTTTCTTCTGATTCACCCTTCAGACTTCACCTTCTCCTTCTCCTTCTTCTGCTTCTTCTGATTCACCCTCCAGACTTCACCTTCCCCTTCTCCTTCTTCTACTTCTTCTGATTCACCCTCCAGACTTCACCTTCTCCTTCTCCTTCTTCTGCTTCTTCTGATTCACCCTCCAGACTTCACCTTCTCCTTCTCCTTCGTCTACTTCTTCTGATTCAGCCTCCAGACTACACCTTCTCCTTCTCCTTCTTCTACTTCTTCTGAATCACCCTCCAGACTTCACCTTCTCCCTCTCCTTCTTCTGCTTCTTCTGATTCACCCTCCAGACTTCACCTTCTCCTTCTTCTTCTTCTACTTCTTCTGATTCACCCTCCAGACTTCATCTTCTCCTTCTCCTTCTTCTGCTTCTTCTGATTCACCCTCCAGACTTCACCTTCTCCTTCTCCTTCTTCTGCTTTTTCTGATTCACCCTCCAGACTTCACCATCTCCTTCTCCTTCTTCTGCTTCTTCTGATTCACCCTCCAGACTTCACCTTCTCCTTCTCCTTCTTCTGCTTCTTCTGATTCACCCTCCAGACTTCATCTTCTCCTTCTCCTTCTTCTGCTTCTTTTGATTCACCCTTCAGACTTCACCTTCTCCTTCTCCTTCTTGTGCTTCTTCTGATTCACCCTCCAGACCTCACCTTCTCCTTCTCCTTCTTCTACTTCTTCTGATTCACCCTCCAGACTTCATCTTCTCCTTCCCCTTCTTCTGCTTCTTCTGATTCACCCTCCAGACTTCTCCTTCTCCTTCTCCTTCTTCTACTTCTTCTGATTCACCTTCCAGACTTCACCTTCTCCTTCTCCTTCTTCTACTTCTTCTGATTCACCCTCCAGTCTTCACCTTCTCCTTCTCCTTCTTCTGCTTCTTCTAATTCACCCTCCAGACTTCACCTTCTCCTTCTCCTTCTTCTGTTTCTTCTGATTCACCCTCCAGACTTCACCTTCTCCTTCTCCTTCTTCTGCTTCTTCTGATTCACCCTCCAGACTTCATCTTCTCCTTCTCCTTCTTCTGCTTCTTCTGATTCCCCCTTCAGACTTCACCTTCTCCTTCTCCTTCTTGTGCTTCTTCTGATTCACCCTTCAGACTTCACCTTCTCCTTCTCCTTCTTCTACTTCTTCTGATTCACCCTCCAGACTTCACCTTCTCCTTCTACTTCTTCTGCTTCTTCTGATTCACCCTCCAGACTTCACCTTCTCCTTCTCCTTCTTCTGCTTCTTCTGATTCACCCTCCAGACTTCACCTTCTCCTTCTCATTCTTCTGTTTCTTCTGATTCACCCTTCAGACTTCACCTTCTCCTTCTCCTTCTTCTGCTTCTTCTGATTCACCCTCCAGACTTCACCTTCCCCTTCTCCTTCTTCTACTTCTTCTGATTCACCCTCCAGACTTCACCTTCTCCTTCTCCTTCTTCTGCTTCTTCTGATTCACCCTCCAGACTTCACCTTCTCCTTCTCCTTCGTCTACTTCTTCTGATTCACCCTCCAGACTACACCTTCTCCTTCTCCTTCTTCTACTTCTTCTGAATCACCCTCCAGACTTCACCTTCTCCTTCTCCTTCTTCTGCTTCTTCTGATTCACCCTCCAGACTTCACCTTCTCCTACTCCTTCTTCTACTTCTTCTGATTCACCCTCCAGACTTCATCTTCTCCTTCTCCTTTTTCTGCTTCTTCTGATTCACCCTCCAGACTTCACCTTCTCCTTCTCCTTCTTCTGCTTTTTCTGATTCACCCTCCAGACTTCACCTTCTCCTTCTCCTTCTTCTACTTCTTCTGATTCACCCTCCAGACTTCACCTTCTCCTTCTCCTTCTTCTACTTCTTCTGATTCACCCTCCAGACTTCACCTTCTCCTTCTCCTTCTTCTGCTTCTTCTGATTCACCCTCCAGACTTCACCTTCTCCTTCTCCTTCTTCTGCTTCTTCTGATTCACCCTCCAGACTTCATCTTCTCCTTCTCCTTCTCCTTCTTCTGCTTCTTCTGATTCACCCTTCAGACTTCACCTTCTCCTTCTCCTTCTTGTGCTTCTTCTGATTCACCCTCCAGACCTCACCTTCTCCTTTTCCTTCTTCTACTTCTTCTGAATCACCCTCCAGACTTCACCTTCTCCTTCTCCTTCTTCTGCTTCTTCTGATTCACCCTCCAGACTTCATCTTCTCCTACTCCTTCTTCTACTTCTTCTGATTCACCCTCCAGACTTCATCTTCTCCTTCTCCTTCTTCTGCTTCTTCTGATTCACCCTCCAGACTTCACCTTCTCCTTCTCCTTCTTCTGCTTTTTCTGATTCACCCTCCAGACTTCACCTTCTCCTTCTCCTTCTTCTACTTCTTCTGATTCACCCTCCAGACTTCACCTTCTCCTTCTCCTTCTTCTACTTCTTCTGATTCACCCTCCAGACTTCACCTTCTCCTTCTCCTTCTTCTGCTTCTTCTGATTCACCCTCCAGACTTCACCTTCTCCTTCTCCTTCTTCTGCTTCTTCTGATTCACCCTCCAGATTTCATCTTCTCCTTCTCCTTCTTCTGCTTCTTCTGATTCACCCTTCAGACTTCACCTTCTCCTTCTCCTTCTTGTGCTTCTTCTGATTCACCCTCCAGACCTCACCTTCTCCTTTTCCTTCTTCTACTTCTTCTGATTCACCCTCCAGACTTCATCTTCTCCTTCTCCTTTACTGCTTCTTCTGATTCACCCTCCAGACTTCACCTTCTCCTTCCCCTTCTTCTGCTTCTTCTGATTCACCCTCCAGACTTCGCCTTCTCCTTCTCCTTCTTCTACTTCTTCTGATTCACCCTCCAGACTTCACCTTCTCCTTCTCCTTCTTCTACTTCTTCTGATTCACCCTCCAGTCTTCACCTTCTCCTTCTCCTTCTTCTGCTTCTTCTGATTCACCCTCCAGACTTCACCTTCTCCTTTTCCTTCTTCTGTTTCTTCTGATTCACCCTCCAGACTTCACCTTCTCCTTCTCCTTCTTCTGCTTCTTCTGATTCACCCTCCAGACTTCACCTTCTCCTTCTCCTTCTTCTACTTCTTCTGATTCACCCTCCAGACTTCACCTTCTCCTTCTCCTTCTTCTGCTTCTTCTGTTTCACCCTTCTGACTTCTCCTTCTCCTTCTCCTTCTTCTACTTCTTCTGATTCACCCTCCTGACTTCACCTTCTCCTTCTCCTTCTTCTACCTCTTCTGCTTCACCCTCCAGACTTCACCTTCTCCATCTCCTTCTTCTACTTCTTCTGATTCACCCTCCAAACTTAACCTTCTCCTTCTCCTTCTTCTGCTTCTTCTGATTCACCCTTCAGACTTCACCTTCTCCTTCTCCTTCTTGTGCTTCTTCTGATTCACCCTCCAGACCTCACCTTCTCCTTTTCCTTCTTCTACTTCTTCTGAATCACCCTCCAGACTTCACCTTCTCCTTCTCCTTCTTCTGCTTCTTCTGATTCACCCTCCAGACTTCATCTTCTCCTACTCCTTCTTCTACTTCTTCTGATTCACCCTCCAGACTTCATCTTCTCCTTCTCCTTCTTCTGCTTCTTCTGATTCACCCTCCAGACTTCACCTTCTCCTTCTCCTTCTTCTGCTTTTTCTGATTCACCCTCCAGACTTCACCTTCTCCTTCTCCTTCTTCTACTTCTTCTGATTCACCCTCCAGACTTCACCTTCTCCTTCTCCTTCTTCTACTTCTTCTGATTCACCCTCCAGACTTCACCTTCTCCTTCTCCTTCTTCTGCTTCTTCTGATTCACCCTCCAGACTTCACCTTCTCCTTCTCCTTCTTCTGCTTCTTCTGATTCACCCTCCAGACTTCATCTTCTCCTTCTCCTTCTTCTGCTTCTTCTGATTCACCCTTCAGACTTCACCTTCTCCTTCTCCTTCTTGTGCTTCTTCTGATTCACCCTCCAGACCTCACCTTCTCCTTTTCCTTCTTCTACTTCTTCTGATTCACCCTCCAGACTTCATCTTCTCCTTCTCCTTTACTGCTTCTTCTGATTCACCCTCCAGACTTCACCTTCTCCTTCCCCTTCTTCTGCTTCTTCTGATTCACCCTCCAGAGTTCGCCTTCTCCTTCTCCTTCTTCTACTTCTTCTGATTCACCCTCCAGACTTCACCTTCTCCTTCTCCTTCTTCTACTTCTTCTGATTCACCCTCCAGTCTTCACCTTCTCCTTCTCCTTCTTCTGCTTCTTCTGATTCACCCTCCAGACTTCACCTTCTCCTTTTCCTTCTTCTGTTTCTTCTGATTCACCCTCCAGACTTCACCTTCTCCTTCTCCTTCTTCTGCTTCTTCTGATTCACCCTCCAGACTTCACCTTCTCCTTCTCCTTCTTCTACTTCTTCTGATTCACCCTCCAGACTTCACCTTCTCCTTCTCCTTCTTCTGCTTCTTCTGTTTCACCCTTCTGACTTCTCCTTCTCCTTCTCCTTCTTCTACTTCTTCTGATTCACCCTCCTGACTTCACCTTCTCCTTCTCCTTCTTCTACCTCTTCTGCTTCACCCTCCAGACTTCACCTTCTCCATCTCCTTCTTCTACTTCTTCTGATTCACCCTCCAAACTTAACCTTCTCCTTCTCCTTCTTCTGCTTCTTCTGATTCACCCTCCAGACTTCACCTTCTCCTTCTCCTCATTCTGCTTCTTCTGATTCACCCTCCAGACTTCACCTTCTCCTTCTCCTTCTTCTGCATCTTCTGATTCACCCTCCAGACTTCACCTTCTCCTTCTCCTTCTTCTGCTTCTTCTGATTCCCCCTCCAGACTTCACCTTCTCCTTCTCCTTCTTCTACTTCTGCTGATTAACCCTCCAGGCTTCATCTTCTCCTTCTCCTTCTTCTGCTTCTTCTGATTCACCCTCCAGACTTCACCTTCTCCTTCTCCTTCTTCTGCTTCTTCTGATTCACCTTCCAGACTTCACCTTCTCCTTCTCCTTCTTCTTCTTCTTCTGATTCACCCACCAGACTTCACCTTCTCCTTCTCCTTCTTCTACTTCTTCTGATTCACCCTCTAGACTTCACCTTCTCCTTCTCCTTCTTCTGCTTCTTCTGATTCACACTCCAGACTTCACTTTCTCCTTCTCCTTCTTCTGCTTCTTCTGATTCACCCTCCAGACTTCACCTTCTCCTTCTCCTTCTTCTGCTTCTTCTGATTCACCCTTCAGACTTCACCTTCTTCTTCTCTTTCTTCAGCTTCTTCTGATTCACCCTCCAGACCTCACCTTCTCCTTCTCCTTCTTCTACTTCTTCTGATTCACCCTCCAGACTTCATCTTCTCCTTCTCCTTCTTCTGCTTCTTCTGATTCACCCTCCAGACTTCACCTTCTCCTTCTCCTTCTTCTGCTTCTTCTGATTCACCCTCCAGACTTCACCTTCTCCTTCTCCTTCTTCTGCTTCTTCTGATTCACCCTCCAGACTTCACCTTCTCCTTCTACTTCTTCTGCTTCTTCTGATTCACCCTCCAGACTTCACCTTCTCCTTCTCCTTCTTCTGCTTCTTCTGATTCACCCTCCAGACTTCACCTTCTCCTTCTCCTTCTTCTGTTTCTTCTGATTCACCCTTCAGACTTCACCTTCTCCTTCTCCTTCTTCTGCTTCTTCTGATTCACCCTCCAGACTTCACCTTCCCCTTCTCCTTCTTCTACTTCTTCTGATTCACCCTCCAGACTTCACCTTCTCCTTCTCCTTCTTCTGCTTCTTCTGATTCACCCTCCAGACTTCACCTTCTCCTTCTCCTTCGTCTACTTCTTCTGATTCAGCCTCCAGACTACACCTTCTCCTTCTCCTTCTTCTACTTCTTCTGAATCACCCTCCAGACTTCACCTTCTCCCTCTCCTTCTTCTGCTTCTTCTGATTCACCCTCCAGACTTCACCTTCTCCTTCTTCTTCTTCTACTTCTTCTGATTCACCCTCCAGACTTCATCTTCTCCTTCTCCTTCTTCTGCTTCTTCTGATTCACCCTCCAGACTTCACCTTCTCCTTCTCCTTCTTCTGCTTTTTCTGATTCACCCTCCAGACTTCACCATCTCCTTCTCCTTCTTCTACTTCTTCTGATTCACCCTCCAGACTTCACCTTCTCCTTCTCCTTCTTCTACTTCTTCTGATTCACCCTCCAGACTTCACCTTCTCCTTCTCCTTCTTCTGCTTCTTCTGATTCACCCTCCAGACTTCACCTTCTCCTTCTCCTTCTTCTGCTTCTTCTGATTCACCCTCCAGACTTCATCTTCTCCTTCTCCTTCTTCTGCTTCTTTTGATTCACCCTTCAGACTTCACCTTCTCCTTCTCCTTCTTGTGCTTCTTCTGATTCACCCTCCAGACCTCACCTTCTCCTTCTCCTTCTTCTACTTCTTCTGATTCACCCTCCAGACTTCATCTTCTCCTTCCCCTTCTTCTGCTTCTTCTGATTCACCCTCCAGACTTCTCCTTCTCCTTCTCCTTCTTCTACTTCTTCTGATTCACCCTCCAGACTTCACCTTCTCCTTCTCCTTCTTCTACTTCTTCTGATTCACCCTCCAGTCTTCACCTTCTCCTTCTCCTTCTTCTGCTTCTTCTGATTCACCCTCCAGACTTCACCTTCTCCTTCTCCTTCTTCTGTTTCTTCTGATTCACCCTCCAGACTTCACCTTCTCCTTCTCCTTCTTCTGCTTCTTCTGATTCACCCTCCAGACTTCATCTTCTCCTTCTCCTTCTTCTGCTTCTTCTGATTCCCCCTTCAGACTTCACCTTCTCCTTCTCCTTCTTGTGCTTCTTCTGATTCACCCTTCAGACTTCACCTTCTCCTTCTCCTTCTTCTACTTCTTCTGATTCACCCTCCAGACTTCACCTTCTCCTTCTACTTCTTCTGCTTCTTCTGATTCACCCTCCAGACTTCACCTTCTCCTTCTCCTTCTTCTGCTTCTTCTGATTCACCCTCCAGACTTCACCTTCTCCTTCTCATTCTTCTGTTTCTTCTGATTCACCCTTCAGACTTCACCTTCTCCTTCTCCTTCTTCTGCTTCTTCTGATTCACCCTCCAGACTTCACCTTCCCCTTCTCCTTCTTCTACTTCTTCTGATTCACCCTCCAGACTTCACCTTCTCCTTCTCCTTCTTCTGCTTCTTCTGATTCACCCTCCAGACTTCACCTTCTCCTTCTCCTTCGTCTACTTCTTCTGATTCACCCTCCAGACTACACCTTCTCCTTCTCCTTCTTCTACTTCTTCTGAATCACCCTCCAGACTTCACCTTCTCCTTCTCCTTCTTCTGCTTCTTCTGATTCACCCTCCAGACTTCACCTTCTCCTACTCCTTCTTCTACTTCTTCTGATTCACCCTCCAGACTTCATCTTCTCCTTCTCCTTTTTCTGCTTCTTCTGATTCACCCTCCAGACTTCACCTTCTCCTTCTCCTTCTTCTGCTTTTTCTGATTCACCCTCCAGACTTCACCTTCTCCTTCTCCTTCTTCTACTTCTTCTGATTCACCCTCCAGACTTCACCTTCTCCTTCTCCTTCTTCTACTTCTTCTGATTCACCCTCCAGACTTCACCTTCTCCTTCTCCTTCTTCTGCTTCTTCTGATTCACCCTCCAGACTTCATCTTCTCCTTCTCCTTCTTCTGCTTCTTCTGATTCCCCCTTCAGACTTCACCTTCTCCTTCTCCTTCTTGTGCTTCTTCTGATTCACCCTTCAGACTTCACCTTCTCCTTCTCCTTCTTCTACTTCTTCTGATTCACCCTCCAGACTTCACCTTCTCCTTCTACCTCTTCTGCTTCTTCTGATTCACCCTCCAGACTTCACCTTCTCCTTCTCCTTCTTCTGCTTCTTCTGATTCACCCTCCAGACTTCACCTTCTCCTTCTCATTCTTCTGTTTCTTCTGATTCACCCTTCAGACTTCACCTTCTCCTTCTCCTTCTTCTGCTTCTTCTGATTCACCCTCCAGACTTCACCTTCCCCTTCTCCTTCTTCTACTTCTTCTGATTCACCCTCCAGACTTCACCTTCTCCTTCTCCTTCTTCTGCTTCTTCTGATTCACCCTCCAGACTTCACCTTCTCCTTCTCCTTCGTCTACTTCTTCTGATTCACCCTCCAGACTACACCTTCTCCTTCTCCTTCTTCTACTTCTTCTGAATCACCCTCCAGACTTCACCTTCTCCTTCTCCTTCTTCTGCTTCTTCTGATTCACCCTCCAGACTTCACCTTCTCCTACTCCTTCTTCTACTTCTTCTGATTCACCCTCCAGACTTCATCTTCTCCTTCTCCTTTTTCTGCTTCTTCTGATTCACCCTCCAGACTTCACCTTCTCCTTCTCCTTCTTCTGCTTCTTCTGATTCACCCTCCAGACTTCACCTTCTCCTTCTACTTCTTCTGCTTCTTCTGATTCACCCTCCAGACTTCACCTTCTCCTTCTCCTTCTTCTGCTTCTTCTGATTCACCCTCCAGACTTCACCTTCTCCTTCTCCTTCTTCTGTTTCTTCTGATTCACCCTTCAGACTTCACCTTCTCCTTCTCCTTCTTCTGCTTCTTCTGATTCACCCTCCAGACTTCACCTTCCCCTTCTCCTTCTTCTACTTCTTCTGATTCACCCTCCAGACTTCACCTTCTCCTTCTCCTTCTTCTGCTTCTTCTGATTCACCCTCCAGACTTCACCTTCTCCTTCTCCTTCGTCTACTTCTTCTGATTCAGCCTCCAGACTACACCTTCTCCTTCTCCTTCTTCTACTTCTTCTGAATCACCCTCCAGACTTCACCTTCTCCCTCTCCTTCTTCTGCTTCTTCTGATTCACCCTCCAGACTTCACCTTCTCCTTCTTCTTCTTCTACTTCTTCTGATTCACCCTCCAGACTTCATCTTCTCCTTCTCCTTCTTCTGCTTCTTCTGATTCACCCTCCAGACTTCACCTTCTCCTTCTCCTTCTTCTGCTTTTTCTGATTCACCCTCCAGACTTCACCATCTCCTTCTCCTTCTTCTACTTCTTCTGATTCACCCTCCAGACTTCACCTTCTCCTTCTCCTTCTTCTACTTCTTCTGATTCACCCTCCAGACTTCACCTTCTCCTTCTCCTTCTTCTGCTTCTTCTGATTCACCCTCCAGACTTCACCTTCTCCTTCTCCTTCTTCTGCTTCTTCTGATTCACCCTCCAGACTTCATCTTCTCCTTCTCCTTCTTCTGCTTCTTTTGATTCACCCTTCAGACTTCACCTTCTCCTTCTCCTTCTTGTGCTTCTTCTGATTCACCCTCCAGACCTCACCTTCTCCTTCTCCTTCTTCTACTTCTTCTGATTCACCCTCCAGACTTCATCTTCTCCTTCCCCTTCTTCTGCTTCTTCTGATTCACCCTCCAGACTTCTCCTTCTCCTTCTCCTTCTTCTACTTCTTCTGATTCACCCTCCAGACTTCACCTTCTCCTTCTCCTTCTTCTACTTCTTCTGATTGACCCTCCAGTCTTCACCTTCTCCTTCTCCTTCTTCTGCTTCTTCTGATTCACCCTCCAGACTTCACCTTCTCCTTCTCCTTCTTCTGTTTCTTCTGATTCACCCTCCAGACTTCACCTTCTCCTTCTCCTTCTTCTGCTTCTTCTGATTCACCCTCCAGACTTCATCTTCTCCTTCTCCTTCTTCTGCTTCTTCTGATTCCCCCTTCAGACTTCACCTTCTCCTTCTCCTTCTTGTGCTTCTTCTGATTCACCCTTCAGACTTCACCTTCTCCTTCTCCTTCTTCTACTTCTTCTGATTCACCCTCCAGACTTCACCTTCTCCTTCTACTTCTTCTGCTTCTTCTGATTCACCCTCCAGACTTCACCTTCTCCTTCTCCTTCTTCTGCTTCTTCTGATTCACCCTCCAGACTTCACCTTCTCCTTCTCATTCTTCTGTTTCTTCTGATTCACCCTTCAGACTTCACCTTCTCCTTCTCCTTCTTCTGCTTCTTCTGATTCACCCTCCAGACTTCACCTTCCCCTTCTCCTTCTTCTACTTCTTCTGATTCACCCTCCAGACTTCACCTTCTCCTTCTCCTTCTTCTGCTTCTTCTGATTCACCCTCCAGACTTCACCTTCTCCTTCTCCTTCGTCTACTTCTTCTGATTCACCCTCCAGACTACACCTTCTCCTTCTCCTTCTTCTACTTCTTCTGAATCACCCTCCAGACTTCACCTTCTCCTTCTCCTTCTTCTGCTTCTTCTGATTCACCCTCCAGACTTCACCTTCTCCTACTCCTTCTTCTACTTCTTCTGATTCACCCTCCAGACTTCATCTTCTCCTTCTCCTTTTTCTGCTTCTTCTGATTCACCCTCCAGACTTCACCTTCTCCTTCTCCTTCTTCTGCTTTTTCTGATTCACCCTCCAGACTTCACCTTCTCCTTCTCCTTCTTCTACTTCTTCTGATTCACCCTCCAGACTTCACCTTCTCCTTCTCCTTCTTCTACTTCTTCTGATTCACCCTCCAGACTTCACCTTCTCCTTCTCCTTCTTCTGCTTCTTCTGATTCACCCTCCAGACTTCATCTTCTCCTTCTCCTTCTTCTGCTTCTTCTGATTCCCCCTTCAGACTTCACCTTCTCCTTCTCCTTCTTGTGCTTCTTCTGATTCACCCTTCAGACTTCACCTTCTCCTTCTCCTTCTTCTACTTCTTCTGATTCACCCTCCAGACTTCACCTTCTCCTTCTACCTCTTCTGCTTCTTCTGATTCACCCTCCAGACTTCACCTTCTCCTTCTCCTTCTTCTGCTTCTTCTGATTCACCCTCCAGACTTCACCTTCTCCTTCTCATTCTTCTGTTTCTTCTGATTCACCCTTCAGACTTCACCTTCTCCTTCTCCTTCTTCTGCTTCTTCTGATTCACCCTCCAGACTTCACCTTCCCCTTCTCCTTCTTCTACTTCTTCTGATTCACCCTCCAGACTTCACCTTCTCCTTCTCCTTCTTCTGCTTCTTCTGATTCACCCTCCAGACTTCACCTTCTCCTTCTCCTTCGTCTACTTCTTCTGATTCACCCTCCAGACTACACCTTCTCCTTCTCCTTCTTCTACTTCTTCTGAATCACCCTCCAGACTTCACCTTCTCCTTCTCCTTCTTCTGCTTCTTCTGATTCACCCTCCAGACTTCACCTTCTCCTACTCCTTCTTCTACTTCTTCTGATTCACCCTCCAGACTTCATCTTCTCCTTCTCCTTTTTCTGCTTCTTCTGATTCACCCTCCAGACTTCACCTTCTCCTTCTCCTTCTTCTGCTTTTTCTGATTCACCCTCCAGACTTCACCTTCTCCTTCTCCTTCTTCTACTTCTTCTGATTCACCCTCCAGACTTCACCTTCTCCTTCTCCTTCTTCTACTTCTTCTGATTCACCCTCCAGACTTCACCTTCTCCTTCTCCTTCTTCTGCTTCTTCTGATTCACCCTCCAGACTTCACCTTCTCCTTCTCCTTCTTCTGCTTCTTCTGATTCACCCTCCAGACTTCATCTTCTCCTTCTCCTTCTTCTGCTTCTTCTGATTCACCCTTCAGACTTCACCTTCTCCTTCTCCTTCTTGTGCTTCTTCTGATTCACCCTCCAGACCTCACCTTCTCCTTTTCCTTCTTCTACTTCTTCTGAATCACCCTCCAGACTTCACCTTCTCCTTCTCCTTCTTCTGCTTCTTCTGATTCACCCTCCAGACTTCATCTTCTCCTACTCCTTCTTCTACTTCTTCTGATTCACCCTCCAGACTTCATCTTCTCCTTCTCCTTCTTCTGCTTCTTCTGATTCACCCTCCAGACTTCACCTTCTCCTTCTCCTTCTTCTGCTTTTTCTGATTCACCCTCCAGACTTCACCTTCTCCTTCTCCTTCTTCTACTTCTTCTGATTCACCCTCCAGACTTCACCTTCTCCTTCTCCTTCTTCTACTTCTTCTGATTCACCCTCCAGACTTCACCTTCTCCTTCTCCTTCTTCTGCTTCTTCTGATTCACCCTCCAGACTTCACCTTCTCCTTCTCCTTCTTCTGCTTCTTCTGATTCACCCTCCAGACTTCATCTTCTCCTTCTCCTTCTTCTGCTTCTTCTGATTCACCCTTCAGACTTCACCTTCTCCTTCTCCTTCTTGTGCTTCTTCTGATTGACCCTCCAGACCTCACCTTCTCCTTTTCCTTCTTCTACATCTTCTGATTCACCCTCCAGACTTCATCTTCTCCTTCTCCTTTACTGCTTCTTCTGATTCACCCTCCAGACTTCACCTTCTCCTTCCCCTTCTTCTGCTTCTTCTGATTCACCCTCCAGACTTCGCCTTCTCCTTCTCCTTCTTCTACTTCTTCTGATTCACCCTCCAGACTTCACCTTCTCCTTCTCCTTCTTCTACTTCTTCTGATTCACCCTCCAGTCTTCACCTTCTCCTTCTCCTTCTTCTGCTTCTTCTGATTCACCCTCCAGACTTCACCTTCTCCTTTTCCTTCTTCTGTTTCTTCTGATTCACCCTCCAGACTTCACCTTCTCCTTCTCCTTCTTCTGCTTCTTCTGATTCACCCTCCAGACTTCACCTTCTCCTTCTCCTTCTTCTACTTCTTCTGATTCACCCTCCAGACTTCACCTTCTCCTTCTCCTTCTTCTGCTTCTTCTGTTTCACCCTTCTGACTTCTCCTTCTCCTTCTCCTTCTTCTACTTCTTCTGATTCACCCTCCTGACTTCACCTTCTCCTTCTCCTTCTTCTACCTCTTCTGCTTCACCCTCCAGACTTCACCTTCTCCATCTCCTTCTTCTACTTCTTCTGATTCACCCTCCAAACTTAACCTTCTCCTTCTCCTTCTTCTGCTTCTTCTGATTCACCCTCCAGACTTCACCTTCTCCTTCTCCTCATTCTGCTTCTTCTGATTCACCCTCCAGACTTCACCTTCTCCTTCTCCTTCTTCTGCATCTTCTGATTCACCCTCCAGACTTCACCTTCTCCTTCTCCTTCTTCTGCTTCTTCTGATTCCCCCTCCAGACTTCACCTTCTCCTTCTCCTTCTTCTACTTCTGCTGATTAACCCTCCAGGCTTCATCTTCTCCTTCTCCTTCTTCTGCTTCTTCTGATTCACCCTCCAGACTTCACCTTCTCCTTCTCCTTCTTCTGCTTCTTCTGATTCACCTTCCAGACTTCACCTTCTCCTTCTCCTTCTTCTTCTTCTTCTGATTCACCCACCAGACTTCACCTTCTCCTTCTCCTTCTTCTACTTCTTCTGATTCACCCTCTAGACTTCACCTTCTCCTTCTCCTTCTTCTGCTTCTTCTGATTCACACTCCAGACTTCACTTTCTCCTTCTCCTTCTTCTGCTTCTTCTGATTCACCCTCCAGGCTTCACCTTCTCCTTCTCCTTCTTCTGCTTCTTCTGATTCACCCTTCAGACTTCACCTTCTTCTTCTCTTTCTTCAGCTTCTTCTGATTCACCCTCCAGACCTCACCTTCTCCTTCTCCTTCTTCTACTTCTTCTGATTCACCCTCCAGACTTCATCTTCTCCTTCTCCTTCTTCTGCTTCTTCTGATTCACCCTCCAGACTTCACCTTCTCCTTCTCCTTCTTCTGCTTCTTCTGATCCACCCTCCAGACTTCGCCTTCTACTTCTCCTTCTTCTACTTCTTCTGATTCACCCTCCAGACTTCACCTTCTCCTTCTCCTTCTTCTCCTTCTTCTGATTCACCCTCCAGTCTTCACCTTCTCCTTCTCCTTCTTCTGCTTCTTCTGATTCACCCTCCAGACTTCACCTTCTCCTTCTCCTTCTTCTGCTTCTTCTGATTCATCCTCCAGACTTCACCTTCTCCTTCTCCTTCTTCTGCTTCTTCTGATTCACCCTCCAGACTTCACCTTCTCCTTCTCCTTCTTCTGCTTCTTCTGATTCACCCTCCAGACTTCACCTTCTCCTTCCCCTTCTTCTGCTTCTTCTGATTCACCCTCCAGACTTCGCCTTCTCCTTCTCCTTCTTCTACTTCTTCTGATTCACCCTCCAGACTTCACCTTCTCCTTCTCCTTCTTCTACTTCTTCTGATTCACCCTCCAGTCTTCACCTTCTCCTTCTCCTTCTTCTGCTTCTTCTGATTCACCCTCCAGACTTCACCTTCTCCTTTTCCTTCTTCTGTTTCTTCTGATTCACCCTCCAGACTTCACCTTCTCCTTCTCCTTCTTCTGCTTCTTCTGATTCACCCTCCAGACTTCACCTTCTCCTTCTCCTTCTTCTACTTCTTCTGATTCACCCTCCAGACTTCACCTTCTCCTTCTCCTTCTTCTGCTTCTTCTGTTTCACCCTTCTGACTTCTCCTTCTCCTTCTCCTTCTTCTACTTCTTCTGATTCACCCTCCTGACTTCACCTTCTCCTTCTCCTTCTTCTACCTCTTCTGCTTCACCCTCCAGACTTCACCTTCTCCATCTCCTTCTTCTACTTCTTCTGATTCACCCTCCAAACTTAACCTTCTCCTTCTCCTTCTTCTGCTTCTTCTGATTCACCCTCCAGACTTCACCTTCTCCTTCTCCTCATTCTGCTTCTTCTGATTCACCCTCCAGACTTCACCTTCTCCTTCTCCTTCTTCTGCATCTTCTGATTCACCCTCCAGACTTCACCTTCTCCTTCTCCTTCTTCTGCTTCTTCTGATTCCCCCTCCAGACTTCACCTTCTCCTTCTCCTTCTTCTACTTCTGCTGATTAACCCTCCAGGCTTCATCTTCTCCTTCTCCTTCTTCTGCTTCTTCTGATTCACCCTCCAGACTTCACCTTCTCCTTCTCCTTCTTCTGCTTCTTCTGATTCACCTTCCAGACTTCACCTTCTCCTTCTCCTTCTTCTTCTTCTTCTGATTCACCCACCAGACTTCACCTTCTCCTTCTCCTTCTTCTACTTCTTCTGATTCACCCTCTAGACTTCACCTTCTCCTTCTCCTTCTTCTGCTTCTTCTGATTCACACTCCAGACTTCACTTTCTCCTTCTCCTTCTTCTGCTTCTTCTGATTCACCCTCCAGGCTTCACCTTCTCCTTCTCCTTCTTCTGCTTCTTCTGATTCACCCTTCAGACTTCACCTTCTTCTTCTCTTTCTTCAGCTTCTTCTGATTCACCCTCCAGACCTCACCTTCTCCTTCTCCTTCTTCTACTTCTTCTGATTCACCCTCCAGACTTCATCTTCTCCTTCTCCTTCTTCTGCTTCTTCTGATTCACCCTCCAGACTTCACCTTCTCCTTCTCCTTCTTCTGCTTCTTCTGATCCACCCTCCAGACTTCGCCTTCTACTTCTCCTTCTTCTACTTCTTCTGATTCACCCTCCAGACTTCACCTTCTCCTTCTCCTTCTTCTCCTTCTTCTGATTCACCCTCCAGTCTTCACCTTCTCCTTCTCCTTCTTCTGCTTCTTCTGATTCACCCTCCAGACTTCACCTTCTCCTTCTCCTTCTTCTGCTTCTTCTGATTCATCCTCCAGACTTCACCTTCTCCTTCTCCTTCTTCTGCTTCTTCTGATTCACCCTCCAGACTTCACCTTCTCCTTCTCCTTCTTCTGCTTCTTCTGATTCACCCTCCAGACTTCACCTTCTCCTTCTCCTTCTTCTGCTTCTTCTGATTCACCCTCCAGACTTCACCTTCTCCTTCTCCTTTTTCTACTTCTTCTGATTCACCCTCCAGACTTCACCTTCTCCTTCTCCTTCTTCTACTTCTTCTGATTCACCCTCCAGACTTCACCTTCTCCTTCTCCTTCTTCTACTTCTTCTGCTTCTCCCTCCAGACTTCACCTTCTCCTTCTCCTTCTTCTGCTTCTTCTGATTCACCCTCCAGATTTCACCTTCTCCTTCTCCTTCTTCTACTTCTTCTGATACACCCTCCAGACTTCACCTTCTCCTTCTCCTTCTTCTACTTCTTCTGATTCACCCTCCAGACTTCACCTTCTCCTTCTCCTTCTTCTACTTCTTCTGATTCACCCTCCTGACTTCACCTTCTCCTTCTCCTTCTTCTGCTTCTTCTGCTTCACCCTCCAGACTTCACCTTCTCCTTCTCCTTCTTCTGCTTCTTCTGATTCACCCTCCAGACTTCACCTTCTCCTTCTCCTTCTTCTGCTTCTTCTGATTCACCCTCCAGACTTCACCTTCTCCTTCTACTTCTTCTGCTTCTTCTGATTCACCCTCCAGACTTCACCTTCTCCTTCTCCTTCTTCTGCTTCTTCTGATTCACCCTCCAGACTTCACCTTCTCCTTCTCCTTCTTCTGTTTCTTCTGATTCACCCTTCAGACTTCACCTTCTCCTTCTCCTTCTTCTGCTTCTTCTGATTCACCCTCCAGACTTCACCTTCCCCTTCTCCTTCTTCTACTTCTTCTGATTCACCCTCCAGACTTCGCCTTCTCCTTCTCCTTCTTGTGCTTCTTCTGATTCACCCTCCAGACCTCACCTTCTCCTTTTCCTTCTTCTACTTCTTCTGATTCACCCTCCAGACTTCATCTTCTCCTTCTCCTTCTTCTGCTTCTTCTGATTCACCCTCCAGACTTCACCTTCTCCTTCCCCTTCTTCTGCTTCTTCTGATTCACCCTCCAGACTTCGCCTTCTCCTTCTCCTTCTTCTACTTCTTCTGATTCACCCTCCAGACTTCACCTTCTCCTTCTCCTTCTTCTACTTCTTCTGATTCACCCTCCAGTCTTCACCTTCTCCTTCTCCTTCTTCTGCTTCTTCTGATTCACCCTCCAGACTTCACCTTCTCCTTTTCCTTCTTCTGTTTCTTCTGATTCACCCTCCAGACTTCACCTTCTCCTTCTCCTTCTTCTGCTTCTTCTGATTCACCCTCCAGACTTCACCTTCTCCTTCTCCTTCTTCTACTTCTTCTGATTCACCCTCCAGACTTCACCTTCTCCTTCTCCTTCTTCTACTTCTTCTGATTCACCCTCCTGACTTCACCTTCTCCTTCTCCTTCTTCTACCTCTTCTGCTTCACCCTCCAGACTTCACCTTCTCCATCTCCTTCTTCTACTTCTTCTGATTCACCCTCCAAACTTAACCTTCTCCTTCTCCTTCTTCTGCTTCTTCTGATTCACCCTCCAGACTTCACCTTCTCCTTCTCCTCATTCTGCTTCTTCTGATTCACCCTCCAGACTTCACCTTCTCCTTCTCCTTCTTCTGCATCTTCTGATTCACCCTCCAGACTTCACCTTCTCCTTCTCCTTCTTCTGCTTCTTCTGATTCCCCCTCCAGACTTCACCTTCTCCTTCTCCTTCTTCTACTTCTGCTGATTAACCCTCCAGGCTTCATCTTCTCCTTCTCCTTCTTCTGCTTCTTCTGATTCACCCTCCAGACTTCACCTCCTTCTCCTTCTTCTGCTTCTTCTGATTCACCTTCCAGACTTCACCTTCTCCTTCTCCTTCTTCTTCTTCTTCTGATTCACCCACCAGACTTCACCTTCTCCTTCTCCTTCTTCTACTTCTTCTGATTCACCCTCTAGACTTCACCTTCTCCTTCTCCTTCTTCTGCTTCTTCTGATTCACACTCCAGACTTCACTTTCTCCTTCTCCTTCTTCTGCTTCTTCTGATTCACCCTCCAGACTTCACCTTCTCCTTCTCCTTCTTCTGCTTCTTCTGATTCACCCTTCAGACTTCACCTTCTTCTTCTCTTTCTTCAGCTTCTTCTGATTCACCCTCCAGACCTCACCTTCTCCTTCTCCTTCTTCTACTTCTTCTGATTCACCCTCCAGACTTCATCTTCTCCTTCTCCTTCTTCTGCTTCTTCTGATTCACCCTCCAGACTTCACCTTCTCCTTCTCCTTCTTCTGCTTCTTCTGATCCACCCTCCAGACTTCGCCTTCTACTTCTCCTTCTTCTACTTCTTCTGATTCACCCTCCAGACTTCACCTTCTCCTTCTCCTTCTTCTCCTTCTTCTGATTCACCCTCCAGTCTTCACCTTCTCCTTCTCCTTCTTCTGCTTCTTCTGATTCACCCTCCAGACTTCACCTTCTCCTTCTCCTTCTTCTGCTTCTTCTGATTCATCCTCCAGACTTCACCTTCTCCTTCTCCTTCTTCTGCTTCTTCTGATTCACCCTCCAGACTTCACCTTCTCCTTCTCCTTCTTCTGCTTCTTCTGATTCACCCTCCAGACTTCACCTTCTCCTTCTCCTTCTTCTGCTTCTTCTGATTCACCCTCCAGACTTCACCTTCTCCTTCTCCTTTTTCTACTTCTTCTGATTCACCCTCCAGACTTCACCTTCTCCTTCTCCTTCTTCTACTTCTTCTGATTCACCCTCCAGACTTCACCTTCTCCTTCTCCTTCTTCTACTTCTTCTGCTTCTCCCTCCAGACTTCACCTTCTCCTTCTCCTTCTTCTGCTTCTTCTGATTCACCCTCCAGATTTCACCTTCTCCTTCTCCTTCTTCTACTTCTTCTGATACACCCTCCAGACTTCACCTTCTCCTTCTCCTTCTTCTACTTCTTCTGATTCACCCTCCAGACTTCACCTTCTCCTTCTCCTTCTTCTACTTCTTCTGATTCACCCTCCTGACTTCACCTTCTCCTTCTCCTTCTTCTGCTTCTTCTGCTTCACCCTCCAGACTTCACCTTCTCCTTCTCCTTCTTCTGCTTCTTCTGATTCACCCTCCAGACTTCACCTTCTCCTTCTCCTTCTTCTGCTTCTTCTGATTCACCCTCCAGACTTCACCTTCTCCTTCTACTTCTTCTGCTTCTTCTGATTCACCCTCCAGACTTCACCTTCTCCTTCTCCTTCTTCTGCTTCTTCTGATTCACCCTCCAGACTTCACCTTCTCCTTCTCCTTCTTCTGTTTCTTCTGATTCACCCTTCAGACTTCACCTTCTCCTTCTCCTTCTTCTGCTTCTTCTGATTCACCCTCCAGACTTCACCTTCCCCTTCTCCTTCTTCTACTTCTTCTGATTCACCCTCCAGACTTCACCTTCTCCTTCTCCTTCTTCTGCTTCTTCTGATTCACCCTCCAGACTTCACCTTCTCCTTCTCCTTCGTCTACTTCTTCTGATTCAGCCTCCAGACTACACCTTCTCCTTCTCCTTCTTCTACTTCTTCTGAATCACCCTCCAGACTTCACCTTCTCCCTCTCCTTCTTCTGCTTCTTCTGATTCACCCTCCAGACTTCACCTTCTCCTTCTTCTTCTTCTACTTCTTCTGATTCACCCTCCAGACTTCATCTTCTCCTTCTCCTTCTTCTGCTTCTTCTGATTCACCCTCCAGACTTCACCTTCTCCTTCTCCTTCTTCTGCTTTTTCTGATTCACCCTCCAGACTTCACCATCTCCTTCTCCTTCTTCTACTTCTTCTGATTCACCCTCCAGACTTCACCTTCTCCTTCTCCTTCTTCTACTTCTTCTGATTCACCCTCCAGACTTCACCTTCTCCTTCTCCTTCTTCTGCTTCTTCTGATTCACCCTCCAGACTTCACCTTCTCCTTCTCCTTCTTCTGCTTCTTCTGATTCACCCTCCAGACTTCATCTTCTCCTTCTCCTTCTTCTGCTTCTTTTGATTCACCCTTCAGACTTCACCTTCTCCTTCTCCTTCTTGTGCTTCTTCTGATTCACCCTCCAGATCTCACCTTCTCCTTCTCCTTCTTCTACTTCTTCTGATTCACCCTCCAGACTTCATCTTCTCCTTCCCCTTCTTCTGCTTCTTCTGATTCACCCTCCAGACTTCGCCTTCTCCTTCTCCTTCTTCTACTTCTTCTGATTCACCCTCCAGACTTCACCTTCTCCTTCTCCTTCTTCTACTTCTTCTGATTCACCCTCCAGTCTTCACCTTCTCCTTCTCCTTCTTCTGCTTCTTCTGATTCACCCTCCAGACTTCACCTTCTCCTTCTCCTTCTTCTGTTTCTTCTGATTCACCCTCCAGACTTCACCTTCTCCTTCTCCTTCTTCTGCTTCTTCTGATTCACCCTCCAGACTTCATCTTCTCCTTCTCCTTCTTCTGCTTCTTCTGATTCCCCCTTCAGACTTCACCTTCTCCTTCTCCTTCTTGTGCTTCTTCTGATTCACCCTCCAGACTTCACCTTCTCCTTCTCCTTCTTCTGCTTCTTCTGATTCACCCTCCAGACTTCACCTTCTCCTTCTCATTCTTCTGTTTCTTCTGATTCACCCTTCAGACTTCACCTTCTCCTTCTCCTTCTTCTGCTTCTTCTGATTCACCCTCCAGACTTCACCTTCCCCTTCTTCTTCTTCTACTTCTTCTGATTCACCCTCCAGACTTCACCTTCTCCTTCTCCTTCTTCTGCTTCTTCTGATTCACCCTCCAGACTTCACCTTCTCCTTCTCCTTCGTCTACTTCTTCTGATTCACCCTCCAGACTACACCTTCTCCTTCTCCTTCTTCTACTTCTTCTGAATCACCCTCCAGACTTCACCTTCTCCTTCTCCTTCTTCTGCTTCTTCTGATTCACCCTCCAGACTTCACCTTCTCCTACTCCTTCTTCTACTTCTTCTGATTCACCCTCCAGACTTCATCTTCTCCTTCTCCTTTTTCTGCTTCTTCTGATTCACCCTCCAGACTTCACCTTCTCCTTCTCCTTCTTCTGCTTTTTCTGATTCACCCTCCAGACTTCACCTTCTCCTTCTCCTTCTTCTACTTCTTCTGATTCACCCTCCAGACTTCACCTTCTCCTTCTCCTTCTTCTACTTCTTCTGATTCACCCTCCAGACTTCACCTTCTCCTTCTCCTTCTTCTGCTTCTTCTGATTCACCCTCCAGACTTCACCTTCTCCTTCTCCTTCTTCTGCTTCTTCTGATTCACCCTCCAGACTTCATCTTCTCCTTCTCCTTCTTCTGCTTCTTCTGATTCACCCTTCAGACTTCACCTTCTCCTTCTCCTTCTTGTGCTTCTTCTGATTCACCCTCCAGACCTCACCTTCTCCTTTTCCTTCTTCTACTTCTTCTGAATCACCCTCCAGACTTCACCTTCTCCTTCTCCTTCTTCTGCTTCTTCTGATTCACCCTCCAGACTTCATCTTCTCCTACTCCTTCTTCTACTTCTTCTGATTCACCCTCCAGACTTCATCTTCTCCTTCTCCTTCTTCTGCTTCTTCTGATTCACCCTCCAGACTTCACCTTCTCCTTCTCCTTCTTCTGCTTTTTCTGATTCACCCTCCAGACTTCACCTTCTCCTTCTCCTTCTTCTACTTCTTCTGATTCACCCTCCAGACTTCACCTTCTCCTTCTCCTTCTTCTGCTTCTTCTGATTCACCCTCCAGACTTCACCTTCTCCTTCTCCTTCTTCTGCTTCTTCTGATTCACCCTCCAGACTTCACCTTCTCCTTCTCCTTCTTCTGCTTCTTCTGATTCACCCTCCAGACTTCATCTTCTCCTTCTCCTTCTTCTGCTTCTTCTGATTCACCCTTCAGACTTCACCTTCTCCTTCTCCTTCTTGTGCTTCTTCTGATTCACCCTCCAGACCTCACCTTCTCCTTTTCCTTCTTCTACTTCTTCTGGTACACCCTCCAGACTTCATCTTCTCCTTCTCCTTCTTCTGCTTCTTCTGATTCACCCTCCAGACTTCACCTTCTCCTTCCCCTTCTTCTGCTTCTTCTGATTCACCCTCCAGACTTCGCCTTCTCCTTCTCCTTCTTCTACTTCTTCTGATTCACCCTCCAGACTTCACCTTCTCCTTCTCCTTCTTCTACTTCTTCTGATTCACCCTCCAGTCTTCACCTTCTCCTTCTCCTTCTTCTGCTTCTTCTGATTCACCCTCCAGACTTCACCTTCTCCTTTTCCTTCTTCTGTTTCTTCTGATTCACCCTCCAGACTTCACCTTCTCCTTCTCCTTCTTCTGCTTCTTCTGATTCACCCTCCAGACTTCACCTTCTCCTTCTCCTTCGTCTACTTCTTCTGATTCACCCTCCAGACTACACCTTCTCCTTCTCCTTCTTCTACTTCTTTTGATTCACCCTCCAGGTTTCAACTTCTCCTTCTCCTTCTTCTACTTCTTCTGATTCACCCTCCAGACTTCACCTTCTCCTTCGCCTTCTTCTATTTCTTCTGCTTCTCCCTCCAGACTTCACCTTCTCCTTCTACTTCTTCTGCTTCTTCTGCTTCACCCTCCAGACTTCACCTTCTCCTTCTCCATCTTCTGCTTCTTCTGCTTCACCCTCCAGACTTCACCTTCTCCTTCTCCTTCTTCTGCTTCTTCTGCTTCACCCTCCAGACTTCACCTTCTCCTTCTCCTTCTTCTGCTTCTTCTGCTTCGCCCTCCAGACTTCACCTTCTCCTTCTCCTTCTTCTGCTTCTTCTGCTTCACCCTCCAGACTTCACCGTCTCCTTCTCCTTCTTCTGCTTCTTCTGCTTCACCCTCCTGACTTCAACTTCTCCTTCTCCTTCTTCTACTTCTTCTGATCACCCTCCAGACTTCACCTTCTCCTTCTCCTTCTTCTGCTTCTTCTGCTTCACCCTCCAGACTTCACCTTCTCCTTCTCCTTCTTCTGCTTCTTCTGCTGCGCCCTCCAGACTTCACCTTCTCCTTCTCCTTCTTCTGCTTCTTCTGCTTCACCCCCCTGACTTCACCTTCTCCTTCTCCTTCTTCTGCTACTTCTGATTCACCCTCCTAACTTCACCTTCTCCTTCTCCTTCTTCTGCTTCTTCTGATTCACCCTCCAGACTTCACCTTCTCCTTCTCCTTCTTCTACTTCTTCAGATTCACCCTCCAGACTTCACCTTCTCCTTCTCCTTCTTCTGCTTCTTCTGATTCACCCTCCAGACCTCACCTTCTCCTTCTCCTTCTTCTACTTCTTCTGATTCACCCTCCAGACTTCATCTTCTCCTTCTCCTTCTTCTGCTTCTTCTGATTCACCCTCCAGACTTCACCTTCTCCTTCTCCTTCTTCTGCTTCTTCTGATTCACCCTCCAGACTTTACCTTCTCCTTCTCCTTCTTCTACTTCTTCTGATTCACCCTCCAGACTTCACCTTCTCCTTCTCCTTCTTCTACTTCTTCTGATTCACCCTCGAGTCTTCACCTTCTCCTTCTCCTTCTTCTGCTTCTTCTGCTTCACCCTCCAGACTTCACCTTCCCCTTCTCTTTCTGCTGCTTCTTCTGATTCACCCTCCAGACTTCACCTTCTCCTTCTCCTTCTTCTGATTATTCTGATTCACCCTCCAGACTTCACCTTCTCCTTCTCCTTCTTCTGCTTCTTCTGTTTCACTTTCCTGACTTCACCTTCTCCTTCTCCTTCTTCTACTTCTTCTGCTTCACCCTCCAGACTTCACCTTCTCCTTCTCCTTCTTGTACTTCTTCTGATTCACCCTCCAGACTTAACCTTCTCCTTCTCCTTCTTCTGCTTCTTCTGATTCACCCTCCAGACTTCACCTTCTCCTTCTCCTCATTCTGCTTCTTCTGATTGACCCTCCAGACTTCGCCTTCTCCTTCTCCTTCTTCTGCATCTTCTGATTCACCCTCCAGACTTCACCTTCTCCTTCTCCTTCTTCTGCTTCTTCTGATTCACCCTCCAGACTTCACCTTCTCCTTCTCCTTCTTCTACTTCTTCTGATTAACCCTCCAGGCTTCATCTTCTCCTTCTCCTTCTTCTGCTTCTTCTGATTCACCCTCCAGACTTCACCTTCTTCTTCTCCTTCTTCTGCTTCTTCTGATTCACCCTCCAGACTTCACCTTCTCCTTCTCCTTCTTCTGCTTCTTCTGATTCACCCTCCAGACTTCACCTTCTTCTTCTCCTTCTTCTGCTTCTTCTGATTCACCCTCCAGACTTCACCTTCTCCTTCTCCTTCTTCTGTTTCTTCTGATTCACCCTTCAGACTTCACCTTCTCCTTCTCCTTCTTCTGCTTCTTCTGATTCACCCTCCAGACTTCACCTTCCCCTTCTCCTTCTTCTACTTCTTCTGATTCACCCTCCAGACTTCACCTTCTCCTTCTCCTTCTTCTGCTTCTTCTGATTCACCCTCCAGACTTCACCTTCTCCTTCTCCTTCGTCTACTTCTTCTGATTCAGCCTCCAGACTACACCTTCTCCTTCTCCTTCTTCTACTTCTTCTGATTCACCCTCCAGACTTCATCTTCTCCTTCTCCTTCTTCTGCTTCTTCTGATTCACCCTCCAGACTTCACCTTCTCCTTCTCCTTCTTCTGCTTCTTCTGATTCACCCTCCAGACTTTACCTTCTCCTTCTCCTTCTTCTACTTCTTCTGATTCACCCTCCAGACTTCACCTTCTCCTTCTCCTTCTTCTACTTCTTCTGATTCACCCTCGAGTCTTCACCTTCTCCTTCTCCTTCTTCTGCTTCTTCTGCTTCACCCTCCAGACTTCACCTTCCCCTTCTCTTTCTGCTGCTTCTTCTGATTCACCCTCCAGACTTCACCTTCTCCTTCTCCTTCTTCTGATTATTCTGATTCACCCTCCAGACTTCACCTTCTCCTTCTCCTTCTTCTGCTTCTTCTGTTTCACTTTCCTGACTTCACCTTCTCCTTCTCCTTCTTCTACTTCTTCTGCTTCACCCTCCAGACTTCACCTTCTCCTTCTCCTTCTTGTACTTCTTCTGATTCACCCTCCAGACTTAACCTTCTCCTTCTCCTTCTTCTGCTTCTTCTGATTCACCCTCCAGACTTCACCTTCTCCTTCTCCTCATTCTGCTTCTTCTGATTGACCCTCCAGACTTCGCCTTCTCCTTCTCCTTCTTCTGCATCTTCTGATTCACCCTCCAGACTTCACCTTCTCCTTCTCCTTCTTCTGCTTCTTCTGATTCACCCTCCAGACTTCACCTTCTCCTTCTCCTTCTTCTACTTCTTCTGATTAACCCTCCAGGCTTCATCTTCTCCTTCTCCTTCTTCTGCTTCTTCTGATTCACCCTCCAGACTTCACCTTCTTCTTCTCCTTCTTCTGCTTCTTCTGATTCACCCTCCAGACTTCACCTTCTCCTTCTCCTTCTTCTGCTTCTTCTGATTCACCCTCCAGACTTCACCTTCTTCTTCTCCTTCTTCTGCTTCTTCTGATTCACCCTCCAGACTTCACCTTCTCCTTCTCCTTCTTCTGTTTCTTCTGATTCACCCTTCAGACTTCACCTTCTCCTTCTCCTTCTTCTGCTTCTTCTGATTCACCCTCCAGACTTCACCTTCCCCTTCTCCTTCTTCTACTTCTTCTGATTCACCCTCCAGACTTCACCTTCTCCTTCTCCTTCTTCTGCTTCTTCTGATTCACCCTCCAGACTTCACCTTCTCCTTCTCCTTCGTCTACTTCTTCTGATTCAGCCTCCAGACTACACCTTCTCCTTCTCCTTCTTCTACTTCTTCTGAATCACCCTCCAGACTTCACCTTCTCCCTCTCCTTCTTCTGCTTCTTCTGATTCACCCTCCAGACTTCACCTTCTCCTTCTTCTTCTTCTACTTCTTCTGATTCACCCTCCAGACTTCATCTTCTCCTTCTCCTTCTTCTGCTTCTTCTGATTCACCCTCCAGACTTCACCTTCTCCTTCTCCTTCTTCTGCTTTTTCTGATTCACCCTCCAGACTTCACCATCTCCTTCTCCTTCTTCTACTTCTTCTGATTCACCCTCCAGACTTCACCTTCTCCTTCTCCTTCTTCTACTTCTTCTGATTCACCCTCCAGACTTCACCTTCTCCTTCTCCTTCTTCTGCTTCTTCTGATTCACCCTCCAGACTTCACCTTCTCCTTCTCCTTCTTCTGCTTCTTCTGATTCACCCTCCAGACTTCATCTTCTCCTTCTCCTTCTTCTGCTTCTTTTGATTCACCCTTCAGACTTCACCTTCTCCTTCTCCTTCTTGTGCTTCTTCTGATTCACCCTCCAGACCTCACCTTCTCCTTCTCCTTCTTCTACTTCTTCTGATTCACCCTCCAGACTTCATCTTCTCCTTCCCCTTCTTCTGCTTCTTCTGATTCACCCTCCAGACTTCGCCTTCTCCTTCTCCTTCTTCTACTTCTTCTGATTCACCCTCCAGACTTCACCTTCTCCTTCTCCTTCTTCTACTTCTTCTGATTCACCCTCCAGTCTTCACCTTCTCCTTCTCCTTCTTCTGCTTCTTCTGATTCACCCTCCAGACTTCACCTTCTCCTTCTCCTTCTTCTGTTTCTTCTGATTCACCCTCCAGACTTCACCTTCTCCTTCTCCTTCTTCTGCTTCTTCTGATTCACCCTCCAGACTTCAGCTTCTCCTTCTCCTTCTTCTGCTTCTTCTGATTCCCCCTTCAGACTTCACCTTCTCCTTCTCCTTCTTGTGCTTCTTCTGATTCACCCTTCAGACTTCACCTTCTCCTTCTCCTTCTTCTACTTCTTCTGATTCACCCTCCAGACTTCAACTTCTCCTTCTACTTCTTCTGCTTCTTCTGATTCACCCTCCAGACTTCACCTTCTCCTTCTCCTTCTTCTGCTTCTTCTGATTCACCCTCCAGACTTCACCTTCTCCTTCTCATTCTTCTGTTTCTTCTGATTCACCCTTCAGACTTCACCTTCTCCTTCTCCTTCTTCTGCTTCTTCTGATTCACCCTCCAGACTTCACCTTCCCCTTCTTCTTCTTCTACTTCTTCTGATTCACCCTCCAGACTTCACCTTCTCCTTCTCCTTCTTCTGCTTCTTCTGATTCACCCTCCAGACTTCACCTTCTCCTTCTCCTTCGTCTACTTCTTCTGATTCACCCTCCAGACTACACCTTCTCCTTCTCCTTCTTCTACTTCTTCTGAATCACCCTCCAGACTTCACCTTCTCCTTCTCCTTCTTCTGCTTCTTCTGATTCACCCTCCAGACTTCACCTTCTCCTACTCCTTCTTCTACTTCTTCTGATTCACCCTCCAGACTTCATCTTCTCCTTCTCCTTTTTCTGCTTCTTCTGATTCACCCTCCAGACTTCACCTTCTCCTTCTCCTTCTTCTGCTTTTTCTGATTCACCCTCCAGACTTCACCTTCTCCTTCTCCTTCTTCTACTTCTTCTGATTCACCCTCCAGACTTCACCTTCTCCT
This sequence comes from Somniosus microcephalus, assembly GCF_052327205.1. Taxonomy (NCBI): domain Eukaryota; kingdom Metazoa; phylum Chordata; class Chondrichthyes; order Squaliformes; family Somniosidae; genus Somniosus; species Somniosus microcephalus. The sequence goes on along the minus strand of NW_028225632.1, from coordinate 157,711 downwards.
TCTCCTTCTTCTACTTCTTCTGATTCACCCTCCAGACTTCACCTTCTCCTTCTCCTTCTTCTGCTTCTTCTGATTCACCCTCCAGACTTCACCTTCTCCTTCTCCTTCTTCTGCTTCTTCTGATTCACCCTCCAGACTTCATCTTCTCCTTCTCCTTCTTCTGCTTCTTCTGATTCACCCTTCAGACTTCACCTTCTCCTTCTCCTTCTTGTGCTTCTTCTGATTCACCCTCCAGACCTCACCTTCTCCTTTTCCTTCTTCTACTTCTTCTGAATCACCCTCCAGACTTCACCTTCTCCTTCTCCTTCTTCTGCTTCTTCTGATTCACCCTCCAGACTTCATCTTCTCCTACTCCTTCTTCTACTTCTTCTGATTCACCCTCCAGACTTCATCTTCTCCTTCTCCTTCTTCTGCTTCTTCTGATTCACCCTCCAGACTTCACCTTCTCCTTCTCCTTCTTCTGCTTTTTCTGATTCACCCTCCAGACTTCACCTTCTCCTTCTCCTTCTTCTACTTCTTCTGATTCACCCTCCAGACTTCACCTTCTCCTTCTCCTTCTTCTGCTTCTTCTGATTCACCCTCCAGACTTCACCTTCTCCTTCTCCTTCTTCTGCTTCTTCTGATTCACCCTCCAGACTTCACCTTCTCCTTCTCCTTCTTCTGCTTCTTCTGATTCACCCTCCAGACTTCATCTTCTCCTTCTCCTTCTTCTGCTTCTTCTGATTCACCCTTCAGACTTCACCTTCTCCTTCTCCTTCTTGTGCTTCTTCTGATTCACCCTCCAGACCTCACCTTCTCCTTTTCCTTCTTCTACTTCTTCTGATACACCCTCCAGACTTCATCTTCTCCTTCTCCTTCTTCTGCTTCTTCTGATTCACCCTCCAGACTTCACCTTCTCCTTCCCCTTCTTCTGCTTCTTCTGATTCACCCTCCAGACTTCGCCTTCTCCTTCTCCTTCTTCTACTTCTTCTGATTCACCCTCCAGACTTCACCTTCTCCTTCTCCTTCTTCTACTTCTTCTGATTCACCCTCCAGTCTTCACCTTCTCCTTCTCCTTCTTCTGCTTCTTCTGATTCACCCTCCAGACTTCACCTTCTCCTTTTCCTTCTTCTGTTTCTTCTGATTCACCCTCCAGACTTCACCTTCTCCTTCTCCTTCTTCTGCTTCTTCTGATTCACCCTCCAGACTTCACCTTCTCCTTCTCCTTCGTCTACTTCTTCTGATTCACCCTCCAGACTACACCTTCTCCTTCTCCTTCTTCTACTTCTTTTGATTCACCCTCCAGGTTTCAACTTCTCCTTCTCCTTCTTCTACATCTTCTGATTCACCCTCCAGACTTCACCTTCTCCTTCGCCTTCTTCTATTTCTTCTGCTTCTCCCTCCAGACTTCACCTTCTCCTTCTACTTCTTCTGCTTCTTCTGCTTCACCCTCCAGACTTCACCTTCTCCTTCTCCATCTTCTGCTTCTTCTGCTTCACCCTCCAGACTTCACCTTCTCCTTCTCCTTCTTCTGCTTCTTCTGCTTCACCCTCCAGACTTCACCTTCTCCTTCTCCTTCTTCTGCTTCTTCTGCTTCGCCCTCCAGACTTCACCTTCTCCTTCTCCTTCTTCTGCTTCTTCTGCTTCACCCTCCAGACTTCACCGTCTCCTTCTCCTTCTTCTGCTTCTTCTGCTTCACCCTCCTGACTTCAACTTCTCCTTCTCCTTCTTCTACTTCTTCTGATCACCCTCCAGACTTCACCTTCTCCTTCTCCTTCTTCTGCTTCTTCTGCTTCACCCTCCAGACTTCACCTTCTCCTTCTCCTTCTTCTGCTTCTTCTGCTGCGCCCTCCAGACTTCACCTTCTCCTTCTCCTTCTTCTGCTTCTTCTGCTTCACCCCCCTGACTTCACCTTCTCCTTCTCCTTCTTCTGCTACTTCTGATTCACCCTCCTAACTTCACCTTCTCCTTCTCCTTCTTCTGCTTCTTCTGATTCACCCTCCAGACTTCACCTTCTCCTTCTCCTTCTTCTACTTCTTCAGATTCACCCTCCAGACTTCACCTTCTCCTTCTCCTTCTTCTGCTTCTTCTGATTCACCCTCCAGACCTCACCTTCTCCTTCTCCTTCTTCTACTTCTTCTGATTCACCCTCCAGACTTCATCTTCTCCTTCTCCTTCTTCTGCTTCTTCTGATTCACCCTCCAGACTTCACCTTCTCCTTCTCCTTCTTCTGCTTCTTCTGATTCACCCTCCAGACTTTACCTTCTCCTTCTCCTTCTTCTACTTCTTCTGATTCACCCTCCAGACTTCACCTTCTCCTTCTCCTTCTTCTACTTCTTCTGATTCACCCTCGAGTCTTCACCATCTCCTTCTCCTTCTTCTGCTTCTTCTGCTTCACCCTCCAGACTTCACCTTCCCCTTCTCTTTCTGCTGCTTCTTCTGATTCACCCTCCAGACTTCACCTTCTCCTTCTCCTTCTTCTGATTATTCTGATTCACCCTCCAGACTTCACCTTCTCCTTCTCCTTCTTCTGCTTCTTCTGTTTCACTTTCCTGACTTCACCTTCTCCTTCTCCTTCTTCTACTTCTTCTGCTTCACCCTCCAGACTTCACCTTCTCCTTCTCCTTCTTGTACTTCTTCTGATTCACCCTCCAGACTTAACCTTCTCCTTCTCCTTCTTCTGCTTCTTCTGATTCACCCTCCAGACTTCACCTTCTCCTTCTCCTCATTCTGCTTCTTCTGATTGACCCTGCAGACTTCGCCTTCTCCTTCTCCTTCTTCTGCATCTTCTGATTCACCCTCCAGACTTCACCTTCTCCTTCTCCTTCTTCTGCTTCTTCTGATTCACCCTCCAGACTTCACCTTCTCCTTCTCCTTCTTCTACTTCTTCTGATTAACCCTCCAGGCTTCATCTTCTCCTTCTCCTTCTTCTGCTTCTTCTGATTCACCCTCCAGACTTCACCTTCTTCTTCTCCTTCTTCTGCTTCTTCTGATTCACCCTCCAGACTTCACCTTCTCCTTCTCCTTCTTCTGCTTCTTCTGATTCACCCTCCAGACTTCACCTTCTTCTTCTCCTTCTTCTGCTTCTTCTGATTCACCCTCCAGACTTCACCTTCTCCTTCTCCTTCTTCTACTTCTTCTGATTCACCCTCCAGACTTCAACTTCTCCTTCTCCTTCTTCTACTTCTTCTGATTCACCCTCCAGGCTTCAACTTCTCCTTCTCCTTCTTCTACTTCTTCTGATTCACCCTCCAGACTTCACCTTCTCCTTCGCCTTCTTCTATTTCTTCTGCTTCTCCCTCCAGACTTCACCTTCTCCTTCTCCTTCTTCTGCTTCTTCTGCTTCACCCTCCAGACTTCACCTTCTCCTTCTCCATCTTCTGCTTCTTCTGCTTCACCCTCCTGACTTCACCTTCCCCTTCTCCTTCTTCTACTTCTTCTGATTCACCCTCCAGACTTCACCTTCTCCTTCTCCTTCTTCTGCTTCTTCTGCTTCACCCTCCAGACTTCACCTTCTCCTTCTCCTTCTTCTGCTTCTTCTGCTTCGCCCTCCAGACTTCACCTTCTCCTTCTCCTTCTTCTGCTTCTTCTGCTTCACCCTCCAGACTTCACCGTCTCCTTCTCCTTCTTCTGCTTCTTCTGCTTCACCCTCCTGACTTCACCTTCACCTTCTCCTTCTTCTACTTCTTCTGATCACCCTCCAGACTTCACCTTCTCCTTCTCCTTCTTCTGCTTCTTCTGATTCACCCTCCAGACTTCACCTTCTTCTTCTCCTTCTTCTGCTTCTTCTGATTCACCCTCCAGACTTCACCTTCTCCTTCTCCTTCTTCTACTTCTTCTATTCCACCCTCCAGACTTCAACTTCTCCTTCTCCTTCTTCTACTTCTTCTGATTCACCCTCCAGGCTTCAACTTCTCCTTCTCCTTTTTCTACTTCTTCTGATTCACCCTCCAGACTTCACCTTCTCCTTCGCCTTCTTCTATTTCTTCTGCTTCTCCCTCCAGACTTCACCTTCTCCTTCTCCTTCTTCTGCTTCTTCTGCTTCACCCTCCAGACTTCACCTTCTCCTTCTCCATCTTCTGCTTCTTCTGCTTCACCCTCCTGACTTCACCTTCTCCTTCTCCTTCTTCTACTTCTTCTGATTCACCCTCCAGACTTCACCTTCTCCTTCTCCTTCTTCTGCTTCTTCTGCTTCACCCTCCAGACTTCACCTTCTCCTTCTCCTTCTTCTGCTTCTTCTGCTTCGCCCTCCAGACTTCACCTTCTCCTTCTCCTTCTTCTGCTTCTTCTGCTTCACCCTCCAGACTTCACCGTCTCCTTCTCCTTCTTCTGCTTCTTCTGCTTCACCCTCCTGACTTCACCTTCTCCTTCTCCTTCTTCTACTTCTTCTGATCACCCTCCAGACTTCACCTTCTCCTTCTCCTTCTTCTGCTTCTTCTGCTTCACCCTCCAGACTTCACCTTCTCCTTCTCCTTCTTCTGCTTCTTCTGCTGCGCCCTCCAGACTTCACCTTCTCCTTCTCCTTCTTCTGCTTCTTCTGCTTCACCCTCCTGACTTCACCTTCTCCTTCTCCTTCTTCTACTTCTTCTGCTTCACCCCCCTGACTTCACCTTCTCCTTCTCCTTCTTCTGCTACTTCTGATTCACCCTCCTAACTTCACCTTCTCCTTCTCCTTCTTCTGCTTCTTCTGATTCACCCTCCAGACTTCACCTTCTCCTTCCCCTTCTTCTACTTCTTCAGATTCACCCTCCAGACTTCACCTTCTCCTTCTCCTTCTTCTGCTTCTTCTGATTCACCCTCCAGACCTCACCTTCTCCTTCTCCTTCTTCTACTTCTTCTGATTCACCCTCCAGACTTCATCTTCTCCTTCTCCTTCTTCTGCTTCTTCTGATTCACCCTCCAGACTTCACCTTCTCCTTCTCCTTCTTCTGCTTCTTCTGATTCACCCTCCAGACTTTACCTTCTCCTTCTCCTTCTTCTACTTCTTCTGATTCACCCTCCAGACTTCACCTTCTCCTTCTCCTTCTTCTACTTCTTCTGATTCACCCTCGAGTCTTCACCTTCTCCTTCTCCTTCTTCTGCTTCTTCTGCTTCACCCTCCAGACTTCACCTTCCCCTTCTCTTTCTGCTGCTTCTTCTGATTCACCCTCCAGACTTCACCTTCTCCTTCTCCTTCTTCTGATTATTCTGATTCACCCTCCAGACTTCACCTTCTCCTTCTCCTTCTTCTGCTTCTTCTGTTTCACTTTCCTGACTTCACCTTCTCCTTCTCCTTCTTCTACTTCTTCTGCTTCACCCTCCAGACTTCACCTTCTCCTTCTCCTTCTTGTACTTCTTCTGATTCACCCTCCAGACTTAACCTTCTCCTTCTCCTTCTTCTGCTTCTTCTGATTCACCCTCCAGACTTCACCTTCTCCTTCTCCTCATTCTGCTTCTTCTGATTGACCCTCCAGACTTCGCCTTCTCCTTCTCCTTCTTCTGCATCTTCTGATTCACCCTCCAGACTTCACGTTCTCCTTCTCCTTCTTCTGCTTCTTCTGATTCACCCTCCAGACTTCACCTTCTCCTTCTCCTTCTTCTACTTCTTCTGATTAACCCTCCAGGCTTCATCTTCTCCTTCTCCTTCTTCTGCTTCTTCTGATTCACCCTCCAGACTTCACCTTCTTCTTCTCCTTCTTCTGCTTCTTCTGATTCACCCTCCAGACTTCACCTTCTCCTTCTCCTTCTTCTGCTTCTTCTGATTCACCCTCCAGAATTCACCTTCTTCTTCTCCTTCTTCTGCTTCTTCTGATTCACCCTCCAGACTTCACCTTCTCCTTCTCCTTCTTCTGCTTCTTCTGATTCACCCTCCAGACTTCACCTTCTCCTTGTCCTTCTTCTGCTTCTTCTGATTCACCCTCCAGACTTCACCTTCTCCTTCTGCTTCTTCTGCTTCTTCTGATTCACCTTCCAGACTTCACCATCTCTTTCTCCTTCTTCTGCTTCTTCTGATTCACCCTCCAGACATCATCTTCTCCTTCTCCTTCTTCTACTTCTTCTGATTCACCCTCCAGACTTCACCTTCTCCTTCTTCTGCTTCTTCTGATTCACCCTCCAGACTTCACCTTCTCCTTCTCCTTCGTCTACTTCTTCTGATTCACCCTCCAGACTATACCTTCTCCTTCTCCTTCTTCTACTTCTTCTGATTCACCCTCCAGACTTCACCTTCTCCTTCTCCTTCTTCTACTTCTTCTGATTCACCCTCCCGACTTCACCTTCTCCTTCTCCTTCTTCTACTTCTTCTGCTTCATCCTCCAGACTTCACCTTCTCCTTCTCCTTCTTCTACTTCTTCTGATTCACCCTCCAGACTTCATCTTCTCCTTCTCCTTCTTCTGCTTCTTCTGATTCACCCTCCAGACTTCAACTTCTCCTTCCCCTTCTTCTGCTTCTTCTGATTCACCCTCCAGACTTCGCCATCTCCTTCTCCTTCTTCTACTTCTTCTGATTCACCCTCCAGACTTCACCTTCTCCTTCTCCTTCTTCTACTTCTTCTGGTTCACCCTCCAGTCTTCACCTTCTCCTTCTCCTTCTTCTGCTTCTTCTGATTCACCCTCCAGACTTCACCTTCTCCTTCTCCTTCTTCTGTTTCTTCTGATTCACCCTCCAGACTTCACCTTCTCCTTCTCCTTCTTCTGCTTCTTCTGATTCACCCTCCAGACTTCACCTTCTCCTTCTCCTTCATCTACTTCTTCTGATTCACCCTCCAGATTTCACCTTCTCCTTCTCCTTCTTCTGCTTCTTCTGAATCACCCCCCAGACTTCACCTTCTCCTTCTCCTTCGTCTACTTCATCTGATTCACCCTCCAGACTACACCTTCTCCTTCTCCTTCTTCTACTTCATCTGATTCACCCTCCAGTCTTCAACTTCTCCTTCTCCTTCTTCTGCTTCTTCTGATTCACCCTCCAGACTTCACCTTCTCCTTCTCCTTCTTCTACTTCTTCTGATTCACCCTCCAGACTTCACCTTCTCCTTCTCCTTCTTCTACTTCTTCTGGTTCACCCTCCAGTCTTCACCTTCTCCTTCTCCTTCTTCTGCTTCTTCTGATTCACCCTCCAGACTTCACCTTCTCCTTCTCCTTCTTCTGTTTCTTCTGATTCACCCTCCAGACTTCACCTTCTCCTTCTCCTTCTTCTGCTTCTTCTGATTCACCCTCCAGACCTCACCTTCTCCTTCTCCTTCTTCTACTTCTTCTGGTTCACCCTCCAGTCTTCACCTTCTCCTTCTCCTTCTTCTGCTTCTTCTGCTTCACCCTCCTGACTTCACCTTCTCCTTCTCCTTCTTCTACTTCTTCTGATCACCCTCCAGACTTCACCTTCTCCTTCTCCTTCTTCTGCTTCTTCTGCTTCACACTCCAGACTTCACCTTCTCCTTCTCCTTCTTCTACTTCTTCTGCTTCACCCTCCAGACTTCACCTTCTCCTTCTCCTTCTTGTACTTCTTCTGATTCACCCTCCAGACTTAACCTTCTCCTTCTCCTTCTTCTGCTTCTTCTGATTCACCCTCCAGACTTCACCTTCTCCTTCTCCTCATTCTGCTTCTTCTGATTCACCCTCCAGACTTCACCTTCTCCTTCTCCTTCTTCTGCTTCTTCTGATTCACCCTCCAGACTTCACCTTCTCCTTCTCCTTCTTCTACTTCTTCTGATTAACCCTCCAGGCTTCATCTTCTCCTTCTCCTTCTTCTGCTTCTTCTGATTCACCCTCCAGACTTCACCTTCTTCTTCTCCTTCTTCTGCTTCTTCTGATTCACCCTCCAGACTTCACCTTCTCCTTCTCCTTCTTCTGCTTCTTCTGATTCACCCTCCAGACTTCACCTTCTTCTTCTCCTTCTTCTGCTTCTTCTGATTCACCCTCCAGACTTCACCTTCTCCTTCTCCTTCTTCTACTTCTTCTGATTCACCCTCCAGACTTCACCTTCTGCTTCTCCTTCTTCTGCTTCTTCTGATTCACCCTCCAGACTTCACCTTCTTCTTCTCCTTCGTCTACTTCTTCTGATTCACCCTCCAGACTACACCTTCTCCTTCTCCTTCTTCTACTTCTTCTGATTCACCCTCCAGACTTCACCTTCTCCTTCTCCTTCTTCTGCTTCTTCTGATTCACCCTCCAGACCTCACCTTCTCCTTCTCCTTCTTCTACTTCTTCTGGTTCACCCTCCAGTCTTCACCTTCTCCTTCTCCTTCTTCTACTTCTTCTGATTCACCCTCCAGACTTCACCTTCTCCTTCTCCTTCTTCTACTTCTTCTGATTCACCCTCCAGACTTCACCTTCTCCTTCTCCTTCTTCTGCTTCTTCTGATTCACCCTCCAGACTTCACCTTCTCCTTCTCCTTCTTCTGCTTCTTCTGATTCACCCTCCAGACTTCATCTTCTCCTTCTCCTTCTTCTGCTTCTTCTGATTCACCCTTCAGACTTCACCTTCTCCTTCTCCTTCTTGTGCTTCTTCTGATTCACCCTCCAGACCTCACCTTCTCCTTTTCCTTCTTCTACTTCTTCTGAATCACCCTCCAGACTTCACCTTCTCCTTCTCCTTCTTCTGCTTCTTCTGATTCACCCTCCAGACTTCATCTTCTCCCACTCCTTCTTCTACTTCTTCTGATTCACCCTCCAGACTTCATCTTCTCCTTCTCCTTCTTCTGCTTCTTCTGATTCACCCTCCAGACTTCACCTTCTCCTTCTCCTTCTTCTGCTTTTTCTGATTCACCCTCCAGACTTCACCTTCTCCTTCTCCTTCTTCTACTTCTTCTGATTCACCCTCCAGACTTCACCTTCTCCTTCTCCTTCTTCTGCTTCTTCTAATTCACCCTCCAGACTTCACCTTCTCCTTCTCCTTCTTCTGCTTCTTCTGATTCACCCTCCAGACTTCACCTTCTCCTTCTCCTTCTTCTGCTTCTTCTGATTCACCCTCCAGACTTCATCTTCTCCTTCTCCTTCTTCTGCTTCTTCTGATTCACCCTTCAGACTTCACCTTCTCCTTCTCCTTCTTGTGCTTCTTCTGATTCACCCTCCAGACCTCACCTTCTCCTTTTCCTTCTTCTACTTCTTCTGATACACCCTCCAGACTTCATCTTCTCCTTCTCCTTCTTCTGCTTCTTCTGATTCACCCTCCAGACTTCACCTTCTCCTTCCCCTTCTTCTGCTTCTTCTGATTCACCCTCCAGACTTCGCCTTCTCCTTCTCCTTCTTCTACTTCTTCTGATTCACCCTCCAGACTTCACCTTCTCCTTCTCCTTCTTCTACTTCTTCTGATTCACCCTCCAGTCTTCACCTTCTCCTTCTCCTTCTTCTGCTTCTTCTGATTCACCCTCCAGACTTCACCTTCTCCTTTTCCTTCTTCTGTTTCTTCTGATTCACCCTCCAGACTTCACCTTCTCCTTCTCCTTCTTCTGCTTCTTCTGATTCACCCTCCAGACTTCACCTTCTCCTTCTCCTTCGTCTACTTCTTCTGATTCACCCTCCAGACTACACCTTCTCCTTCTCCTTCTTCTACTTCTTTTGATTCACCCTCCAGGTTTCAACTTCTCCTTCTCCTTCTTCTACATCTTCTGATTCACCCTCCAGACTTCACCTTCTCCTTCGCCTTCTTCTATTTCTTCTGCTTCTCCCTCCAGACTTCACCTTCTCCTTCTACTTCTTCTGCTTCTTCTGCTTCACCCTCCAGACTTCACCTTCTCCTTCTCCATCTTCTGCTTCTTCTGCTTCACCCTCCAGACTTCACCTTCTCCTTCTCCTTCTTCTGCTTCTTCTGCTTCGCCCTCCAGACTTCACCTTCTCCTTCTCCTTCTTCTGCTTCTTCTGCTTCACCCTCCAGACTTCACCGTCTCCTTCTCCTTCTTCTGCTTCTTCTGCTTCACCCTCCTGACTTCAACTTCTCCTTCTCCTTCTTCTACTTCTTCTGATCACCCTCCAGACTTCACCTTCTCCTTCTCCTTCTTCTGCTTCTTCTGCTTCACCCTCCAGACTTCACCTTCTCCTTCTCCTTCTTCTGCTTCTTCTGCTGCGCCCTCCAGACTTCACCTTCTCCTTCTCCTTCTTCTGCTTCTTCTGCTTCACCCCCCTGACTTCACCTTCTCCTTCTCCTTCTTCTGCTACTTCTGATTCACCCTCCTAACTTCACCTTCTCCTTCTCCTTCTTCTGCTTCTTCTGATTCACCCTCCAGACTTCACCTTCTCCTTCTCCTTCTTCTACTTCTTCAGATTCACCCTCCAGACTTCACCTTCTCCTTCTCCTTCTTCTGCTTCTTCTGATTCACCCTCCAGACCTCACCTTCTCCTTCTCCTTCTTCTACTTCTTCTGATTCACCCTCCAGACTTCATCTTCTCCTTCTCCTTCTTCTGCTTCTTCTGATTCACCCTCCAGACTTCACCTTCTCCTTCTCCTTCTTCTGCTTCTTCTGATTCACCCTCCAGACTTTACCTTCTCCTTCTCCTTCTTCTACTTCTTCTGATTCACCCTCCAGACTTCACCTTCTCCTTCTCCTTCTTCTACTTCTTCTGATTCACCCTCGAGTCTTCACCTTCTCCTTCTCCTTCTTCTGCTTCTTCTGCTTCACCCTCCAGACTTCACCTTCCCCTTCTCTTTCTGCTGCTTCTTCTGATTCACCCTCCAGACTTCACCTTCTCCTTCTCCTTCTTCTGATTATTCTGATTCACCCTCCAGACTTCACCTTCTCCTTCTCCTTCTTCTGCTTCTTCTGTTTCACTTTCCTGACTTCACCTTCTCCTTCTCCTTCTTCTACTTCTTCTGCTTCACCCTCCAGACTTCACCTTCTCCTTCTCCTTCTTGTACTTCTTCTGATTCACCCTCCAGACTTAACCTTCTCCTTCTCCTTCTTCTGCTTCTTCTGATTCACCCTCCAGACTTCACCTTCTCCTTCTCCTCATTCTGCTTCTTCTGATTGACCCTGCAGACTTCGCCTTCTCCTTCTCCTTCTTCTGCATCTTCTGATTCACCCTCCAGACTTCACCTTCTCCTTCTCCTTCTTCTGCTTCTTCTGATTCACCCTCCAGACTTCACCTTCTCCTTCTCCTTCTTCTACTTCTTCTGATTAACCCTCCAGGCTTCATCTTCTCCTTCTCCTTCTTCTGCTTCTTCTGATTCACCCTCCAGACTTCACCTTCTTCTTCTCCTTCTTCTGCTTCTTCTGATTCACCCTCCAGACTTCACCTTCTCCTTCTCCTTCTTCTGCTTCTTCTGATTCACCCTCCAGACTTCACCTTCTTCTTCTCCTTCTTCTGCTTCTTCTGATTCACCCTCCAGACTTCACCTTCTCCTTCTCCTTCTTCTACTTCTTCTGATTCACCCTCCAGACTTCAACTTCTCCTTCTCCTTCTTCTACTTCTTCTGATTCACCCTCCAGGCTTCAACTTCTCCTTCTCCTTCTTCTACTTCTTCTGATTCACCCTCCAGACTTCACCTTCTCCTTCGCCTTCTTCTATTTCTTCTGCTTCTCCCTCCAGACTTCACCTTCTCCTTCTCCTTCTTCTGCTTCTTCTGCTTCACCCTCCAGACTTCACCTTCTCCTTCTCCATCTTCTGCTTCTTCTGCTTCACCCTCCTGACTTCACCTTCTCCTTCTCCTTCTTCTACTTCTTCTGATTCACCCTCCAGACTTCACCTTCTCCTTCTCCTTCTTCTGCTTCTTCTGCTTCACCCTCCAGACTTCACCTTCTCCTTCTCCTTCTTCTGCTTCTTCTGCTTCGCCCTCCAGACTTCACCTTCTCCTTCTCCTTCTTCTGCTTCTTCTGCTTCACCCTCCAGACTTCACCGTCTCCTTCTCCTTCTTCTGCTTCTTCTGCTTCACCCTCCTGACTTCACCTTCACCTTCTCCTTCTTCTACTTCTTCTGATCACCCTCCAGACTTCACCTTCTCCTTCTCCTTCTTCTGCTTCTTCTGATTCACCCTCCAGACTTCACCTTCTTCTTCTCCTTCTTCTGCTTCTTCTGATTCACCCTCCAGACTTCACCTTCTCCTTCTCCTTCTTCTACTTCTTCTATTTCACCCTCCAGACTTCAACTTCTCCTTCTCCTTCTTCTACTTCTTCTGATTCACCCTCCAGGCTTCAACTTCTCCTTCTCCTTTTTCTACTTCTTCTGATTCACCCTCCAGACTTCACCTTCTCCTTCGCCTTCTTCTATTTCTTCTGCTTCTCCCTCCAGACTTCACCTTCTCCTTCTCCTTCTTCTGCTTCTTCTGCTTCACCCTCCAGACTTCACCTTCTCCTTCTCCATCTTCTGCTTCTTCTGCTTCACCCTCCTGACTTCACCTTCTCCTTCTCCTTCTTCTACTTCTTCTGATTCACCCTCCAGACTTCACCTTCTCCTTCTCCTTCTTCTGCTTCTTCTGCTTCACCCTCCAGACTTCACCTTCTCCTTCTCCTTCTTCTGCTTCTTCTGCTTCGCCCTCCAGACTTCACCTTCTCCTTCTCCTTCTTCTGCTTCTTCTGCTTCACCCTCCAGACTTCACCGTCTCCTTCTCCTTCTTCTGCTTCTTCTGCTTCACCCTCCTGACTTCACCTTCTCCTTCTCCTTCTTCTACTTCTTCTGATCACCCTCCAGACTTCACCTTCTCCTTCTCCTTCTTCTGCTTCTTCTGCTTCACCCTCCAGACTTCACCTTCTCCTTCTCCTTCTTCTGCTTCTTCTGCTGCGCCCTCCAGACTTCACCTTCTCCTTCTCCTTCTTCTGCTTCTTCTGCTTCACCCTCCTGACTTCATCTTCTCCTTCTCCTTCTTCTACTTCTTCTGCTTCACCCCCCTGACTTCACCTTCTCCTTCTCCTTCTTCTGCTACTTCTGATTCACCCTCCTAACTTCACCTTCTCCTTCTCCTTCTTCTGCTTCTTCTGATTCACCCTCCAGACTTCACCTTCTCCTTCCCCTTCTTCTACTTCTTCAGATTCACCCTCCAGACTTCACCTTCTCCTTCTCCTTCTTCTGCTTCTTCTGATTCACCCTCCAGACCTCACCTTCTCCTTCTCCTTCTTCTACTTCTTCTGATTCACCCTCCAGACTTCATCTTCTCCTTCTCCTTCTTCTGCTTCTTCTGATTCACCCTCCAGACTTCACCTTCTCCTTCTCCTTCTTCTGCTTCTTCTGATTCACCCTCCAGACTTTACCTTCTCCTTCTCCTTCTTCTACTTCTTCTGATTCACCCTCCAGACTTCACCTTCTCCTTCTCCTTCTTCTACTTCTTCTGATTCACCCTCGAGTCTTCACCTTCTCCTTCTCCTTCTTCTGCTTCTTCTGCTTCACCCTCCAGACTTCACCTTCCCCTTCTCTTTCTGCTGCTTCTTCTGATTCACCCTCCAGACTTCACCTTCTCCTTCTCCTTCTTCTGATTATTCTGATTCACCCTCCAGACTTCACCTTCTCCTTCTCCTTCTTCTGCTTCTTCTGTTTCACTTTCCTGACTTCACCTTCTCCTTCTCCTTCTTCTACTTCTTCTGCTTCACCCTCCAGACTTCACCTTCTCCTTCTCCTTCTTGTACTTCTTCTGATTCACCCTCCAGACTTAACCTTCTCCTTCTCCTTCTTCTGCTTCTTCTGATTCACCCTCCAGACTTCACCTTCTCCTTCTCCTCATTCTGCTTCTTCTGATTGACCCTCCAGACTTCGCCTTCTCCTTCTCCTTCTTCTGCATCTTCTGATTCACCCTCCAGACTTCACGTTCTCCTTCTCCTTCTTCTGCTTCTTCTGATTCACCCTCCAGACTTCACCTTCTCCTTCTCCTTCTTCTACTTCTTCTGATTAACCCTCCAGGCTTCATCTTCTCCTTCTCCTTCTTCTGCTTCTTCTGATTCACCCTCCAGACTTCACCTTCTTCTTCTCCTTCTTCTGCTTCTTCTGATTCACCCTCCAGACTTCACCTTCTCCTTCTCCTTCTTCTGCTTCTTCTGATTCACCCTCCAGACTTCACCTTCTTCTTCTCCTTCTTCTGCTTCTTCTGATTCACCCTCCAGACTTCACCTTCTCCTTCTCCTTCTTCTGCTTCTTCTGATTCACCCTCCAGACTTCACCTTCTCCTTGTCCTTCTTCTGCTTCTTCTGATTCACCCTCCAGACTTCACCTTCTCCTTCTGCTTCTTCTGCTTCTTCTGATTCACCTTCCAGACTTCACCATCTCTTTCTCCTTCTTCTGCTTCTTCTGATTCACCCTCCAGACATCATCTTCTCCTTCTCCTTCTTCTACTTCTTCTGATTCACCCTCCAGACTTCACCTTCTCCTTCTTCTGCTTCTTCTGATTCACCCTCCAGACTTCACCTTCTCCTTCTCCTTCGTCTACTTCTTCTGATTCACCCTCCAGACTATACCTTCTCCTTCTCCTTCTTCTACTTCTTCTGATTCACCCTCCAGACTTCACCTTCTCCTTCTCCTTCTTCTACTTCTTCTGATTCACCCTCCCGACTTCACCTTCTCCTTCTCCTTCTTCTACTTCTTCTGCTTCATCCTCCAGACTTCACCTTCTCCTTCTCCTTCTTCTACTTCTTCTGATTCACCCTCCAGACTTCATCTTCTCCTTCTCCTTCTTCTGCTTCTTCTGATTCACCCTCCAGACTTCAACTTCTCCTTCCCCTTCTTCTGCTTCTTCTGATTCACCCTCCAGACTTCGCCATCTCCTTCTCCTTCTTCTACTTCTTCTGATTCACCCTCCAGACTTCACCTTCTCCTTCTCCTTCTTCTACTTCTTCTGGTTCACCCTCCAGTCTTCACCTTCTCCTTCTCCTTCTTCTGCTTCTTCTGATTCACCCTCCAGACTTCACCTTCTCCTTCTCCTTCTTCTGTTTCTTCTGATTCACCCTCCAGACTTCACCTTCTCCTTCTCCTTCTTCTGCTTCTTCTGATTCACCCTCCAGACTTCACCTTCTCCTTCTCCTTCATCTACTTCTTCTGATTCACCCTCCAGATTTCACCTTCTCCTTCTCCTTCTTCTGCTTCTTCTGATTCACCCCCCAGACTTCACCTTCTCCTTCTCCTTCGTCTACTTCATCTGATTCACCCTCCAGACTACACCTTCTCCTTCTCCTTCTTCTACTTCATCTGATTCACCCTCCAGTCTTCAACTTCTCCTTCTCCTTCTTCTGCTTCTTCTGATTCACCCTCCAGACTTCACCTTCTCCTTCTCCTTCTTCTACTTCTTCTGATTCACCCTCCAGACTTCACCTTCTCCTTCTCCTTCTTCTACTTCTTCTGGTTCACCCTCCAGTCTTCACCTTCTCCTTCTCCTTCTTCTGCTTCTTCTGATTCACCCTCCAGACTTCACCTTCTCCTTCTCCTTCTTCTGTTTCTTCTGATTCACCCTCCAGACTTCACCTTCTCCTTCTCCTTCTTCTGCTTCTTCTGATTCACCCTCCAGACCTCACCTTCTCCTTCTCCTTCTTCTACTTCTTCTGGTTCACCCTCCAGTCTTCACCTTCTCCTTCTCCTTCTTCTGCTTCTTCTGCTTCACCCTCCTGACTTCACCTTCTCCTTCTCCTTCTTCTACTTCTTCTGATCACCCTCCAGACTTCACCTTCTCCTTCTCCTTCTTCTGCTTCTTCTGCTTCACACTCCAGACTTCACCTTCTCCTTCTCCTTCTTCTACTTCTTCTGCTTCACCCTCCAGACTTCACCTTCTCCTTCTCCTTCTTGTACTTCTTCTGATTCACCCTCCAGACTTAACCTTCTCCTTCTCCTTCTTCTGCTTCTTCTGATTCACCCTCCAGACTTCACCTTCTCCTTCTCCTCATTCTGCTTCTTCTGATTCACCCTCCAGACTTCACCTTCTCCTTCTCCTTCTTCTGCTTCTTCTGATTCACCCTCCAGACTTCACCTTCTCCTTCTCCTTCTTCTACTTCTTCTGATTAACCCTCCAGGCTTCATCTTCTCCTTCTCCTTCTTCTGCTTCTTCTGATTCACCCTCCAGACTTCACCTTCTTCTTCTCCTTCTTCTGCTTCTTCTGATTCACCCTCCAGACTTCACCTTCTCCTTCTCCTTCTTCTGCTTCTTCTGATTCACCCTCCAGACTTCACCTTCTTCTTCTCCTTCTTCTGCTTCTTCTGATTCACCCTCCAGACTTCACCTTCTCCTTCTCCTTCTTCTACTTCTTCTGATTCACCCTCCAGACTTCACCTTCTGCTTCTCCTTCTTCTGCTTCTTCTGATTCACCCTCCAGACTTCACCTTCTTCTTCTCCTTCGTCTACTTCTTCTGATTCACCCTCCAGACTACACCTTCTCCTTCTCCTTCTTCTACTTCTTCTGATTCACCCTCCAGACTTCACCTTCTCCTTCTCCTTCTTCTGCTTCTTCTGATTCACCCTCCAGACTTCACCTTCTCCTTCTCCTTCTTCTACTTCTTCTGATTCACCCTCCAGACTTCACCTTCTCCTTCTCCTTCTTCTACTTCTTCTGATTCACCCTCCAGACTTCACCTTCTCCTTCTCCTTCTTCTACTTCTTCTGCTTCTCCCTCCAGACTTCACCTTCTCCTTCTCCTTCTTCTGCTTCTTCTGATTCACCCTCCAGACTTCACCATCTCCTTCTCCTTCTTCTACTTCTTCTGATTCACCCTCCAGACTTCACCTTCTCCTTCTCCTTCTTCCACTTCTTCTGATTCACCCTCCAGACTTCACCTTCTCCTTCTCCTTCTTCCGCTTCTTCTGCTTCACCCTCCAGACTTCACCTTCTCCTTCTCCTTCTTCTGCTCCTTCTGCATCGCCCTTCAGATTTCACCTTCTCCTTCTCCTTCTTCTGCTTCTTCCGCTTCACCCTCCAGACTTCACCTTCTCCTTCTCCTTCTTCTGCTTCTTCTGCTTCACCCTCCTGACTTCACCTTCTCCTTCTCCTTCTTCTACTTCTTCTGATTCACCCTCCAGACTTCACCTTCTCCTTCTCCTTCTTTAGCTTCTTCTGCTTCACCCTCCAGACTTCAACTTCTCCTTCTCCTTCTTCTGCTTCTTCTGCTGCGCCCTCCAGACTTCACCTTCTCCTTCTCCTTCTTCTGCTTCTTCTGCTTCACCCTCCTGACTTCACCTTCTCCTTCTCCTTCTTCTGCTTCTTCTGCTTCACCCTCCAGACTTCACCTTCTCCTTCTCCTTCTTCTGCTTCTTCTGCTTCACCCTCCAGGTGTCACCTTCTCCAACTCCTTCTTCTGCTTCTTCTGCCTCACCCTCCTGACTTCACCTTCTCCTTCAACTTCTTCTACTTCTTCTGATTCACCCTCCTGACTTCACCTTCTCCTTCTCCTTATTCTGCTTCTTCTGCTTCACCCTCCAGACTTCACCTTCTCCTTCTCCTTCTTCTGCTTCTTCTGCTTCACCCTCCAGACTTCACCTTCTCCTTCCCCTTCTTCTGCTTCTTCTGCCTCACACTCCTGACTTCACCTTCTCCTTCAACTTCTTCTACTTCTTCTGATTCACCCTCCAGACTTCACCTTCTCCTTCTCCTTCTTCTGCTTCTTCTGCTTCACCCTCCAGACTTCAACCTCTCCTTCTTCTGCTTCTTCTG
This sequence comes from Somniosus microcephalus, assembly GCF_052327205.1. Taxonomy (NCBI): domain Eukaryota; kingdom Metazoa; phylum Chordata; class Chondrichthyes; order Squaliformes; family Somniosidae; genus Somniosus; species Somniosus microcephalus. Next base: position 140,215 of record NW_028225632.1, on the reverse strand, counting down.
CTTCGCCCTCCAGACTTCACCTTCTCCTTCTCCTTCTTCTGCTTCTTCTGCTTCACCCTCCAGACTTCACCTTCTCCTTCTCCTTCTTCTGCTTCTTCTGCATCACCCTCCTGACTTCACCTTCTCCTTCTCCTTCTTCTACTTCTTCTGATACACCCTCCAGACTTCACCTCCTCCTTCTCCTTCTTCTGCTTCTTCTGCTGTGCCCTCCAGACTTCACCTTCTCCTTCTCCTTCTTCTGCTTCTTCTGCTTCACCCTCCTGACTTCACCTTCTCCTTCTCCTTCTTCTACTTCTTCTGCTTCACCCCCCTGACTTCACCTTCTCCTTCTCCTTCTTCTGCTTCTTCTGATTCACCCTCCTAACTTCACCTTCTGCTTCTCCTTCTTCTGCTTCTTCTGATTCACCCTCCTGACTTCACCTTCTCCTTCTCCTTCTTCTGCTTCTTCTGATTCACCCTCCAGACTTCACCTTCTACTTCTCCTTCTTCTACTTCTTCTGATTCACCCTCCAGACTTCACCTTCTCCTTCTCCTTCTTCTGCTTCTTCTGATTCACCCTCCAGACCTCACCTTCTCCTTCTCCTTCTTCTACTTCTTCTGATTCACCCTCCAGACTTCATCTTCTCCTTCTCCTTCTTCTGCTTCTTCTGATTCACCCTCCAGACTTCAGCTTCTCCTTCTCCTTCTTCTGCTTCTTCTGATTCACCCTCCAGACTTCACCTTCTCCTTCTCCTTCTTCTACTTCTTCTGATTCACCCTCCAGACTTCACCTTCTCCTTCTCCTTCTTCTGCTTCTTCTGATTCACCCTCCTGACTTCACCTTCTCCTTCTCCTTCTTCTGCTTCTTCTGATTCTCCCTCCAGTCTTCACCTTCTCCTTCTCCTTCTTCTATTCTTCTGATTCACCCTCCAGACTTCACCTTCTCCTTCTACTTCTTCTGCTTCTTCTGATTCACCCTCCAGGCTTCACCTTCTCCTTCTCCTTCTTCTACTTCTTCTGATTCACCCTCCAGACTTCACCTTCTCCTTCTACTTCTTCTGCTTCTTCTGATTCACCCTCCAGACTTCACCTTCTCCTTCTCCTTCTTCTGCTTCTTCTGATTCACCCTCCAGACTTCACCTTCTGCTTCTCCTTCTTCTACTTCTTCTGATTCACCCTCCAGACTTCACCTTCTGCTTCTCCTTCTTCTGCTTCTTCTGATTCACCCTCCAGACTTCACCTTCTCCTTCTCCTTCGTCTACTTCTTCTGATTCACCCTCCAGACTACACCTTCTCCTTCTCCTTCTTCTACTTCTTCTGATTCACCCTCCAGACTTCACCTTCTCCTTCTCCTTCTTCTGCTTCTTCTGATTCACCCTCCAGACTTCACCTTCTCCTTCTCCTTCTTCTACTTCTTCTGATTCACCCTCCAGACTTCACCTTCTCCTTCTCCTTCTTCTACTTCTTCTGATTCACCCTCCAGACTTCACCTTCTCCTTCTCCTTCTTCTACTTCTTCTGCTTCTCCCTCCAGACTTCACCTTCTCCTTCTCCTTCTTCTGCTTCTTCTGATTCACCCTCCAGACTTCACCATCTCCTTCTCCTTCTTCTACTTCTTCTGATTCACCCTCCAGACTTCACCTTCTCCTTCTCCTTCTTCCACTTCTTCTGATTCACCCTCCAGACTTCACCTTCTCCTTCTCCTTCTTCTGCTTCTTCTGCTTCACCCTCCAGACTTCACCTTCTCCTTCTCCTTCTTCTGCTCCTTCTGCTTCGCCCTTCAGACTTCACCTTCTCCTTCTCCTTCTTCTGCTTCTTCTGCTTCACCCTCCAGACTTCACCTTCTCCTTCTCCTTCTTCTGCTTCTTCTGCTTCACCCTCCTGACTTCACCTTCTCCTTCTCCTTCTTCTACTTCTTCTGATTCACCCTCCAGACTTCACCTTCTCCTTCTCCTTCTTCTGCTTCTTCTGCTTCGCACTCCAGACTTCACCTTCTCCTTCTCCTTCTTCTGCTTCTTCTGCTTCACCCTCCTGACTTCACCTTCTCCTTCTCCTTCTTCTGCTTCTTCTGCTTCACCCTCCAGACTTCACCTTCTCCTTCTCCTTCTTCTGCTTCTTCTGCTTCACCCTCCAGGTGTCACCTTCTCCAACTCCTTCTTCTGCTTCTTCTGCCTCACCCTCCTGACTTCACCTTCTCCTTCAACTTCTTCTACTTCTTCTGATTCACCCTCCTGACTTCACCTTCTCCTTCTCCTTATTCTGCTTCTTCTGCTTCACCCTCCAGACTTCACCTTCTCCTTCTCCTTCTTCTGCTTCTTCTGCTTCACCCTCCAGACTTCACCTTCTCCTTCCCCTTCTTCTGCTTCTTCTGCCTCACACTCCTGACTTCACCTTCTCCTTCAACTTCTTCTACTTCTTCTGATTCACCCTCCAGACTTCACCTTCTCCTTCTCCTTCTTCTGCTTCTTCTGCTTCACCCTCCAGACTTCAACCTCTCCTTCTTCTGCTTCTTCTGCTTCGCCCTCCAGACTTCACCTTCTCCTTCTCCTTCTTCTGCTTCTTCTGCTTCACCCTCCAGACTTCACCTTCTCCTTCTCCTTCTTCTGCTTCTTCTGCATCACCCTCCTGACTTCACCTTCTCCTTCTCCTTCTTCTACTTCTTCTGATACACCCTCCAGACTTCACCTCCTCCTTCTCCTTCTTCTGCTTCTTCTGCTGTGCCCTCCAGACTTCACCTTCTCCTTCTCCTTCTTCTGCTTCTTCTGCTTCACCCTCCTGACTTCACCTTCTCCTTCTCCTTCTTCCACTTCTTCTGCTTCACCCCCCTGACTTCACCTTCTCCTTCTCCTTCTTCTGCTTCTTCTGATTCACCCTCCTAACTTCACCTTCTGCTTCTCCTTCTTCTGCTTCTTCTGATTCACCCTCCTGACTTCACCTTCTCCTTCTCCTTCTTCTGCTTCTTCTGATTCACCCTCCAGACTTCACCTTCTACTTCTCCTTCTTCTACTTCTTCTGATTCACCCTCCAGACTTCACCTTCTCCTTCTCCTTCTTCTGCTTCTTCTGATTCACCCTCCAGACCTCACCTTCTCCTTCTCCTTCTTCTACTTCTTCTGATTCACCCTCCAGACTTCATCTTCTCCTTCTCCTTCTTCTGCTTCTTCTGATTCACCCTCCAGACTTCAGCTTCTCCTTCTCCTTCTTCTGCTTCTTCTGATTCACCCTCCAGACTTCACCTTCTCCTTCTCCTTCTTCTACTTCTTCTGATTCACCCTCCAGACTTCACCTTCTCCTTCTCCTTCTTCTGCTTCTTCTGATTCACCCTCCTGACTTCACCTTCTCCTTCTCCTTCTTCTGCTTCTTCTGATTCTCCCTCCAGTCTTCACCTTCTCCTTCTCCTTCTTCTATTCTTCTGATTCACCCTCCAGACTTCACCTTCTCCTTCTACTTCTTCTGCTTCTTCTGATTCACCCTCCAGGCTTCACCTTCTCCTTCTCCTTCTTCTACTTCTTCTGATTCACCCTCCAGACTTCACCTTCTCCTTCTACTTCTTCTGCTTCTTCTGATTCACCCTCCAGACTTCACCTTCTCCTTCTCCTTCTTCTGCTTCTTCTGATTCACCCTCCAGACTTCACCTTCTGCTTCTCCTTCTTCTACTTCTTCTGATTCACCCTCCAGACTTCACCTTCTGCTTCTCCTTCTTCTGCTTCTTCTGATTCACCCTCCAGACTTCACCTTCTCCTTCTCCTTCGTCTACTTCTTCTGATTCACCCTCCAGACTACACCTTCTCCTTCTCCTTCTTCTACTTCTTCTGATTCACCCTCCAGACTTCACCTTCTCCTTCTCCTTCTTCTGCTTCTTCTGATTCACCCTCCAGACTTCACCTTCTCCTTCTCCTTCTTCTACTTCTTCTGATTCACCCTCCAGACTTCACCTTCTCCTTCTCCTTCTTCTACTTCTTCTGATTCACCCTCCAGACTTCACCTTCTCCTTCTCCTTCTTCTACTTCTTCTGCTTCTCCCTCCAGACTTCACCTTCTCCTTCTCCTTCTTCTGCTTCTTCTGATTCACCCTCCAGACTTCACCATCTCCTTCTCCTTCTTCTACTTCTTCTGATTCACCCTCCAGACTTCACCTTCTCCTTCTCCTTCTTCCACTTCTTCTGATTCACCCTCCAGACTTCACCTTCTCCTTCTCCTTCTTCTGCTTCTTCTGCTTCACCCTCCAGACTTCACCTTCTCCTTCTCCTTCTTCTGCTCCTTCTGCTTCGCCCTTCAGACTTCACCTTCTCCTTCTCCTTCTTCTGCTTCTTCTGCTTCACCCTCCAGACTTCACCTTCTCCTTCTCCTTCTTCTGCTTCTTCTGCTTCACCCTCCTGACTTCACCTTCTCCTTCTCCTTCTTCTACTTCTTCTGATTCACCCTCCAGACTTCACCTTCTCCTTCTCCTTCTTCTGCTTCTTCTGCTTCGCACTCCAGACTTCACCTTCTCCTTCTCCTTCTTCTGCTTCTTCTGCTTCACCCTCCTGACTTCACCTTCTCCTTCTCCTTCTTCTGCTTCTTCTGCTTCACCCTCCAGACTTCACCTTGTCCTTCTCCTTCTTCTGCTTCTTCTGCTTCACCCTCCAGGCTTCACCTTCTCCAACTCCTTCTTCTGCTTCTTCTGCCTCACCCTCCTGACTTCACCTTCTCCTTCAACTTCTTCTACTTCTTCTGATTCACCCTCCTGACTTCACCTTCTCCTTCTCCTTATTCTGCTTCTTCTGCTTCACCCTCCAGACTTCACCTTCTCCTTCTCCTTCTTCTGCTTCTTCTGCTTCACCCTCCAGACTTCAGCTTCTCCTTCCCCTTCTTCTGCTTCTTCAGCTTCACACTCCTGACTTCACCTTCTCCTTCAACTACTTCTTCTGATTCACCCTCCAGACTTCACCTTCTCCTTCTCCTTCTTCTGCTTCTTCTGCTTCACCCTCCAGACTTCACCTTCTCCTTCTTCTGCTTCTTCAGCTTCGCCCTCCAGACTTCACCTTCTCCTTCTCCTTCTTCTGCTTCTTCTGCTTCACCCTCCAGACTTCACCTTCTCCTTCTTCTTCTGCTTCATCTGCTTCACCCTCCAGACTTCACCTTCTCCTTCTCCTTCTTTTGCTTCTTCTGCTTCACCCTCCTGACTTCACCTTCTTCTTCCCCTTCTTCTACTTCTTCTGATTCACCCTCCTGACTTCACCTTCTCCTTCACCTTATTCTGCTTCTTCTGCTTCACCCTCCAGACTTCACCTTCTCCTTCTCCTTCTTCTGCTTCTTCTGCTGCGCCCTCCAGACTTCACCTTCTCCTTCTCCTTCTTCTGCTTCTTCTGCTTCACCCTCCTGACTTCACCTTCTCCTTCTCCTTCTTCTGCTTCTTCTGATTCACCCTCCTAACTTCACCTTCTCCTTCTCCTTCTTCTGCTTCTTCTGATTCACCCTCCTGACTTCACCTTCTCCTTCTCCTTCTTCTGCTTCTTCTGATTCACCCTCCAGACTTCCACTTCTCCTTCTCCTTCTTCTGCTTCTTCTGATTCACCCTCCAGACCTCGCCTTCTCCTTCTCCTTCTTCTACTTCTTCTGATTCACCCTCCAGACTTCATCTTCTCCTTCTCCTTCTTCTGCTTCTTCTGATTCACCCTCCAGACTTCAGCTTCTCCTTCTCCATCTTCTGCTTCTTCTGATTCACCCTCCAGACTTCACCTTCTCCTTCTCCTTCTTCTACTTCTTCTGATTCACCCTCCAGACTTCATCTTCTCCTTCTCCTTCTTCTGCTTCTTCTGATTCACCCTCCTGACTTCACCTTCTCCTTCTCCTTCTTCTGCTTCTTCTGATTCACCCTCCAGACTTCACCTTCTCCTTCTCCTTCTTCTACTTCTTCTGCTTCTCCCTCCAGACTTCACCTTCTCCTTCTCCTTCTTCTGCTTCTTCTGATTCACCCTCCAGACTTCACCATCTCCTTCTCCTTCTTCTACTTCTTCTGATTCACCCTCCAGACTTCACCTTCTCCTTCTCCTTCTTCCACTTCTTCTGATTCACCCTCCAGACTTCACCTTCTCCTTCTCCTTCTTCCGCTTCTTCTGCTTCACCCTCCAGACTTCACCTTCTCCTTCTCCTTCTTCTGCTCCTTCTGCTTCGCCCTTCAGACTTCACCTTCTCCTTCTCCTTCTTCTGCTTTTTCCGCTTCACCCTCCAGACTTCACCTTCTCCTTCTCCTTCTTCTGCTTCTTCTGCTTCACCCTCCTGACTTCACCTTCTCCTTCTCCTTCTTCTACTTCTTCTGATTCACCCTCCAGACTTCACCTTCTCCTTCTCCTTCTTCTGCTTCTTCTGCTTCACCCTCCAGACTTCAACTTCTCCTTCTCCTTCTTCTGCTTCTTCTGCTGCGCCCTCCAGACTTCACCTTCTCCTTCTCCTTCTTCTGCTTCTTCTGCTTCACCCTCCTGACTTCACCTTCTCCTTCTCCTTCTTCTGCTTCTTCTGCTTCACCCTCCAGACTTCACCTTCTCCTTCTCCTTCTTCTGCTTCTTCTGCTTCACCCTGCAGGCGTCACCTTCTCCAACTCCTTCTTCTGCTTCTTCTGCCTCACCCTCCTGACTTCACCTTCTCCTTCAACTTCTTCTACTTCTTCTGATTCACCCTCCTGACTTCACCTTCTCCTTCTCCTTATTCTGCTTCTTCTGCTTCACCCTCCAGACTTCACCTTCTCCTTCTCCTTCTTCTGCTTCTTCTGCTTCACCCTCCAGACTTCACCTTCTCCTTCCCCTTCTTCTGCTTCTTCTGCCTCACCCTCCTGACTTCACCTTCTCCTTCAACTTCTTCTACTTCTTCTGATTCACCCTCCAGACTTCACCTTCTCCTTCTCCTTCTTCTGCTTCTTCTGCTTCACCCTCCAGACTTCACCTTCTCCTTCTTCTGCTTCTTCTGCTTCGCCCTCCAGACTTCACCTTCTCCTTCTCCTTCTTCTGCTTCTTCTGCTTCACCCTCCAGACTTCACCTTCTCCTTCTCCTTCTTCTGCTTCTTCTGCATCACCCTCCTGACTTCACCTTCTCCTTCTCCTTCTTCTACTTCTTCTGATACACCCTCCAGACTTCACCTCCTCCTTCTCCTTCTTCTGCTTCTTCTGCATCACCCTCCAGAATTCACTTTCTCCTTCTCCTTCTTCTGCTTCACCCTCCAGACTTCACCTTCTCCTTCTCCTTCTTCTGCTTCTTCTGCTTCACCCTCCAGACTTCACCTTCTCCTTCTCCTTCTTCTGCTTCTTCTGCTTCACCCTCCTGACTTCACCTTCTCCTTCTTCTACTTCTTCTGATTCACCCTCCAGACTTCACCTTCTCCTTCTCCTTCTTCTGCTTCTTCTGCTTCACCCTCCAGACTTCACCTTCTCCTTCTCCTTCTTCTGCTTCTTCTGCTTCGCCCTCCAGGCTTCACCTTCTCCTTCTCCTTCTTCTACTTCTTCTGATTCACCCTCCAGACTTCTCCTCCTCTTTCTCCTTCTTCTGCTTCTTCTGCTTCACCCTCCAGAATTCACCTTCTCCTTCTCCTTCTTCTGCTTCTTCTGCTGTGCCCTCCAGACTTCACCTTCTCCTTCTCCTTCTTCTGCTTCTTCTGCTTCACCCTCCTGACTTCACCTTCTCCTTCTCCTTCTTCTACTTCTTCTGCTTCACCCCCCTGACTTCACCTTCTCCTTCTCCTTCTTCTGCTTCTTCTGATTCACCCTCCTAACTTCACCTTCTGCTTCTCCTTCTTCTGCTTCTTCTGATTCACCCTCCTGACTTCACCTTCTCCTTCTCCTTCTTCTGCTTCTTCTGATTCACCCTCCAGACTTCACCTTCTCCTTCTCCTTCTTCTGCTTCTTCTGATTCACCCTCCAGACTTCACCTTCTCCTTCTCCTTCTTCTGCTTCTTCTGATTCACCCTCCAGACCTCACCTTCTCCTTCTCCTTCTTCTACTTCTTCTGATTCACCCTCCAGACTTCATCTTCTCCTTCTCCTTCTTCTGCTTCTTCTGATTCACCCTCCAGACTTCAGCTTCTCCTTCTCCTTCTTCTGCTTCTTCTGATTCACCCTCCAGACTTCACCTTCTCCTTCTCCTTCTTCTACTTCTTCTGATTCACCCTCCAGACTTCACCTTCTCCTTCTCCTTCTTCTGCTTCTTCTGATTCACCCTCCTGACTTCACCTTCTCCTTCTCCTTCTTCTGCTTCTTCTGATTCTCCCTCCAGTCTTCACCTTCTCCTTCTCCTTCTTCTATTCTTCTGATTCACCCACCAGACTTCACCTTCTCCTTCTACTTCTTCTGCTTCTTCTGATTCACCCTCCAGGCTTCACCTTCTCCTTCTCCTTCTTCTACTTCTTCTGATTCACCCTCCAGACTTCACCTTCTCCTTCTACTTCTTCTGCTTCTTCTGATTCACCCTCCAGACTTCACCTTCTCCTTCTCCTTCTTCTGCTTCTTCTGATTCACCCTCCAGACTTCACCTTCTCCTTCTCCTTCTTCTACTTCTTCTGATTCACCCTCCAGACTTCACCTTCTGCTTCTCCTTCTTCTGCTTCTTCTGATTCACCCTCCAGACTTCACCTTCTCCTTCTCCTTCGTCTACTTCTTCTGATTCACCCTCCAGACTTCACCTTCTCCTTCTCCTTCTTCTACTTCTTCTGCTTCTCCCTCCAGACTTCACCTTCTCCTTCTCCTTCTTCTGCTTCTTCTGATTCACCCTCCAGACTTCACCATCTCCTTCTCCTTCTTCTACTTCTTCTGATTCACCCTCCAGACTTCACCTTCTCCTTCTCCTTCTTCCACTTCTTCTGATTCACCCTCCAGACTTCACCTTCTCCTTCTTCTGCTTCTTCTGCTTCACTCTCCAGACTTCACCTTCTCCTTCTCCTTCTTCTGCTCCTTCTGCTTCGCCCTTCAGACTTCACCTTCTCCTTCTCCTTCTTCTGCTTCTTCTGCTTCACCCTCCAGACTTCACCTTCTCCTTCTCCTTCTTCTGCTTCTTCTGCTTCACCCTCCTGACTTCACCTTCTCCTTCTCCTTCTTCTACTTCTTCTGATTCACCCTCCAGACTTCACCTTCTCCTTCTCCTTCTTCTGCTTCTTCTGCTTCACCCTCCAGACTTCAACTTCTCCTTCTCCTTCTTCTGCTTCTTCTGCTGCGCCCTCCAGACTTCACCTTCTCCTTCTCCTTCTTCTGCTTCTTCTGCTTCACCCTCCAGACTTCACCTTCTCCTTCTCCTTCTTCTGCTTCTTCTGCTTCGCCCTCCAGGCTTCACCTTCTCCTTCTCCTTCTTCTACTTCTTCTGATTCACCCTCCAGACTTCACCTCCTCTTTCTCCTTCTTCTGCTTCTTCTGCTTCACCCTCCAGAATTCACCTTCTCCTTCTCCTTCTTCTGCTTCTTCTGCTGTGCCCTCCAGACTTCACCTTCTCCTTCTCCTTCTTCTGCTTCTTCTGCTTCACCCTCCTGACTTCACCTTCTCCTTCTCCTTCTTCTACTTCTTCTGCTTCACCCCCCTGACTTCACCTTCTCCTTCTCCTTCTTCTGCTTCTTCTGATTAACCCTCCTAACTTCACCTTCTGCTTCTCCTTCTTCTGCTTCTTCTGATTCACCCTCCTGACTTCACCTTCTCCTTCTCCTTCTTCTGCTTCTTCTGATTCACCCTCCAGACTTCACCTTCTCCTTCTCCTTCTTCTGCTTCTTCTGATTCACCCTCCAGACTTCACCTTCTCCTTCTCCTTCTTCTGCTTCTTCTGATTCACCCTCCAGACCTCACCTTCTCCTTCTCCTTCTTCTACTTCTTCTGATTCACCCTCCAGACTTCATCTTCTCCTTCTCCTTCTTCTGCTTCTTCTGATTCACCCTCCAGACTTCAGCTTCTCCTTCTCCTTCTTCTGCTTCTTCTGATTCACCCTCCAGACTTCACCTTCTCCTTCTCCTTCTTCTACTTCTTCTGATTCACCCTCCAGACTTCACCTTCTCCTTCTCCTTCTTCTGCTTCTTCTGATTCACCCTCCTGACTTCACCTTCTCCTTCTCCTTCTTCTGCTTCTTCTGATTCTCCCTCCAGTCTTCACCTTCTCCTTCTCCTTCTTCTATTCTTCTGATTCACCCTCCAGACTTCACCTTCTCCTTCTACTTCTTCTGCTTCTTCTGATTCACCCTCCAGGCTTCACCTTCTCCTTCTCCTTCTTCTACTTCTTCTGATTCACCCTCCAGACTTCACCTTCTCCTTCTACTTCTTCTGCTTCTTCTGATTCACCCTCCAGACTTCACCTTCTCCTTCTCCTTCTTCTGCTTCTTCTGATTCACCCTCCAGACTTCACCTTCTCCTTCTCCTTCTTCTACTTCTTCTGATTCACCCTCCAGACTTCACCTTCTGCTTCTCCTTCTTCTGCTTCTTCTGATTCACCCTCCAGACTTCACCTTCTCCTTCTCCTTCGTCTACTTCTTCTGATTCACCCTCCAGACTACACCTTCACCTTCTCCTTCTTCTACTTCTTCTGATTCACCCTCCAGACTTCACCTTCTCCTTCTCCTTCTTCTGCTTCTTCTGATTCACCCTCCAGACTTCACCTTCTCCTTCTCCTTCTTCTACTTCTTCTGATTCACCCTCCAGACTTCACCTTCTCCTTCTCCTTCTTCTACTTCTTCTGCTTCTCCCTCCAGACTTCACCTTCTCCTTCTCCTTCTTCTGCTTCTTCTGATTCACCCTCCAGACTTCACCATCTCCTTCTCCTTCTTCTACTTCTTCTGATTCACCCTCCAGACTTCACCTTCTCCTTCTCCTTCTTCCACTTCTTCTGATTCACCCTCCAGACTTCACCTTCTCCTTCTCCTTCTTCTGCTTCTTCTGCTTCACTCTCCAGACTTCACCTTCTCCTTCTCCTTCTTCTGCTCCTTCTGCTTCGCCCTTCAGACTTCACCTTCTCCTTCTCCTTCTTCTGCTTCTTCTGCTTCACCCTCCAGACTTCACCTTCTCCTTCTCCTTCTTCTGCTTCTTCTGCTTCACCCTCCTGACTTCACCTTCTCCTTCTCCTTCTTCTACTTCTTCTGATTCACCCTCCAGACTTCACCTTCTCCTTCTCCTTCTTCTGCTTCTTCTGCTTCACCCTCCAGACTTCAACTTCTCCTTCTCCTTCTTCTGCTTCTTCTGCTGCGCCCTCCAGACTTCACCTTCTCCTTCTCCTTCTTCTGCTTCTTCTGCTTCACCCTCCTGACTTCACCTTCTCCTTCTCCTTCTTCTGCTTCTTCTGCTTCACCCTCCAGACTTCACCTTCTCCTTCTCCTTCTTCTGCTTCTTCTGCTTCACCCTCCAGGCTTCACCTTCTCCAACTCCTTCTTCTGCTTCTTCTGCCTCACCCTCCTGACTTCACCTTCTCCTTCAACTTCTTCTACTTCTTCTGATTCACCCTCCTGACTTCACCTTCTCCTTCTCCTTATTCTGCTTCTTCTGCTTCACCCTCCAGACTTCACCTTCTCCTTCTCCTTCTTCTGCTTCTTCTGCTTCACCCTCCAGACTTCAGCTTCTCCTTCCCCTTCTTCTGCTTCTTCAGCTTCACCCTCCTGACTTCACCTTCTCCTTCAACTACTTCTTCTGATTCTCCCTCCAGACTTCACCTTCTCCTTCTCCTTCTTCTGCTTCTTCTGCTTCACCCTCCAGACTTCACCTTCTCCTTCTTCTGCTTCTTCAGCTTCGCCCTCCAGACTTCACCTTCTCCTTCTCCTTCTTCTGCTTCTTCTGCTTCACCCTCCAGACTTCACCTTCTCCTTCTCCTTCTTCTACTTCTTCTGATTCACCCTCCTGACTTCACCTTCTCCTTCTCCTTCTTCTGCTTCTTCTGCTTCACCCTCCAGACTTCACCTTCTCCTTCTCCTTCTTCTGCTTCATCTGCTTCACCCTCCAGACTTCACCTTCTCCTTCTCCTTCTTTTGCTTCTACTGCTTCACCCTCCTGACTTCACCTTCTTCTTCTCCTTCTTCTACTTCTTCTGATTCACCCTCCTGACTTCACCTTCTCCTTCACCTTATTCTGCTTCTTCTGCTTCACCCTCCAGACTTCACCTTCTCCTTCTCCTTCTTCTGCTTCTTCTGCTGCGCCCTCCAGACTTCACCTTCTCCTTCTCCTTCTTCTGCTTCTTCTGCTTCACCCTCCTGACTTCACCTTCTCCTTCTCCTTCTTCTACTTCTTCTGCTTCACCCCCCTGACTTCACCTTCTCCTTCTCCTTCTTCTGCTTCTTCTGATTCACCCTCCTAACTTCACCTTTTCCTTCTCCTTCTTCTGCTTCTTCTGATTCACCCTCCTGACTTCACCTTCTCCTTCTCCTTCTTCTGCTTCTTCTGATTCACCCTCCAGACTTCCACTTCTCCTTCTCCTTCTTCTGCTTCTTCTGATTCACCCTCCAGACCTCGCCTTCTCCTTCTCCTTCTTCTACTTCTTCTGTTTCACCCTCCAGACTTCATCTTCTCTTTCTCCTTCTTCTGCTTCTTCTGATTCACCCTCCAGACTTCAGCTTCTCCTTCTCCATCTTCTGCTTCTTCTGATTCACCCTCCAGACTTCACCTTCTCCTTCTCCTTCTTCTACTTCTTCTGATTCACCCTCCAGACTTCATCTTCTCCTTCTCCTTCTTCTGCTTCTTCTGATTCACCCTCCTGACTTCACCTTCTCCTTCTCCTTCTTCTGCTTCTTCTGATTCACCCTCCAGACTTCAACTTCTCCTTCTCCTTCTTCTATTTTCTGATTCACCCTCCAGACTTCACCTTCTCCTTCTACTTCTTCTGCTTCTTCTGATTCACCCTACAGACTTCACCTTCTCCTTCCCCTTCTTCTGCTTCTTCTGATTCACCCTCCAGACTTCACCTTCTCCTTCTCCTTCTTCTGCTTCTTCTGATTCACCATCCAGACTTCACCTTCTCCTTCTCCTTCTTCTACTTCTTCTGCTTCTCCCTCCAGACTTCACCTTCTCCTTCTCCTTCTTCTACTTCTTCTGCTTCTCCCTCCAGACTTCACCTTCTCCTTCTCCTTCTTCTGCTTCTTCTGATTCACGCTCCAGACTTCACCTTCTCCTTCTCCTTCTTCTACTTCTTCTGATTCACCCTCCAGACTTCACCTTCTCCTTCTCCTTCTTCTACTTCTTCTGATTCACCCTCCAGACTTCACCTTCTCCTTCTCCTTCTTCTACTTCTTCTGATTCACCCTCCTGACTTCACCTTCTCCTTCTCCTTCTTCTGCTTCTTCTGCTTCACCCTCCAGACTTCACCTTCTCCTTCTCCTTCTTCTGCTTCTTCTGCTTCACCCTCCAGACTTCACCTTCTCATTCTCCTTCTTCTGCTTCTTCTGCTTCACCCTCCTGACTTCACCTTCTCCTTCTCCTTCTTCTACTTCTTCTGATTCACCCTCCTGACTTCACCTTCTCCTTCTCCTTATTCTGCTTCTTCTGCTTCACCCTCCAGACTTCACCTTCTCCTTCTCCTTCTTCTGCTTCTTCTGCTTCACCCTCCAGACTTCACCTTCTCCTTCTCCTTCTTCTGCTTCTTCTGCTTCACCCTCCTGACTTCACCTTCTCCTTCTTCTACTTCTTCTGATTCACCCTCCAGACTTCACCTTCTCCTTCTCCTTCTTCTGCTTCTTCTGCTTCACCCTCCAGACTTCACCTTCTCCTTCTCCTCCTTCTCCTTCTTCTGCTTCATCTGCTTCACCCTCCAGACTTCACCTTCTCCTTCTCCTTCTTTTGCTTCTTCTGCTTCACCCTCCTGACTTCACCTTCTTCTTCTCCTTCTTCTACTTCTTCTGATTCACCCTCCTGACTTCACCTTCTCCTTCACCTTATTCTGCTTCTTCTGCTTCACCCTCCAGACTTCACCTTCTCCTTCTCCTTCTTCTGCTTCTTCTGCTGCGCCCTCCAGACTTCACCTTCTCCTTCTCCTTCTTCTGCTTCTTCTGCTTCACCCTCCTGACTTCACCTTCTCCTTCTCCTTCTTCTACTTCTTCTGCTTCACCCCCCTGACTTCACCTTCTCCTTCTCCTTCTTCTGCTTCTTCTGATTCACCCTCCTAACTTCACCTTTTCCTTCTCCTTCTTCTGCTTCTTCTGATTCACCCTCCTGACTTCACCTTCTCCTTCTCCTTCTTCTGCTTCTTCTGATTCACCCTCCAGACTTCCACTTCTCCTTCTCCCTCTTCTGCTTCTTCTGATTCACCCTCCAGACCTCGCCTTCTCCTTCTCCTTCTTCTACTTCTTCTGTTTCACCCTCCAGACTTCATCTTCTCCTTCTCCTTCTTCTGCTTCTTCTGATTCACCCTCCAGACTTCAGCTTCTCCATCTCCATCTTCTGCTTCTTCTGATTCACCCTCCAGACTTCACCTTCTCCTTCTCCTTCTTCTACTTCTTCTGATTCACCCTCCAGACTTCATCTTCTCCTTCTCCTTCTTCTGCTTCTTCTGATTCACCCTCCTGACTTCACCTTCTCCTTCTCCTTCTTCTGCTTCTTCTGATTCACCCTCCAGACTTCAACTTCTCCTTCTCCTTCTTCTATTTTCTGATTCACCCTCCAGACTTCACCTTCTCCTTCTACTTCTTCTGCTTCTTCTGATTCACCCTACAGACTTCACCTTCTCCTTCCCCTTCTTCTGCTTCTTCTGATTCACCCTCCAGACTTCACCTTCTCCTTCTCCTTCTTCTGCTTCTTCTGATTCACCCTCCAGACTTCACCTTCTCCTTCTCCTTCTTCTACTTCTTCTGCTTCTCCCTCCAGACTTCACCTTCTCCTTCTCCTTCTTCTACTTCTTCTGCTTCTCCCTCCAGACTTCACCTTCTCCTTCTCCTTCTTCTGCTTCTTCTGATTCACGCTCCAGACTTCACCTTCTCCTTCTCCTTCTTCTACTTCTTCTGATTCACCCTCCAGACTTCACCTTCTCCTTCTCCTTCTTCTACTTCTTCTGATTCACCCTCCAGACTTCACCTTCTCCTTCTCCTTCTTCTACTTCTTCTGATTCACCCTCCTGACTTCACCTTCTCCTTCTCCTTCTTCTGCTTCTTCTGCTTCACCCTCCAGACTTCACCTTCTCCTTCTCCTTCTTCTGCTTCTTCTGCTTCACCCTCCAGACTTCACCTTCTCATTCTCCTTCTTCTGCTTCTTCTGCTTCACCCTCCTGACTTCACCTTCTCCTTCTCCTTCTTCTACTTCTTCTGATTCACCCTCCTGACTTCACCTTCTCCTTCTCCTTATTCTGCTTCTTCTGCTTCACCCTCCAGACTTCACCTTCTCCTTCTCCTTCTTCTGCTTCTTCTGCTTCACCCTCCAGACTTCACCTTCTCCTTCTCCTTCTTCTGCTTCTTCTGCTTCACCCTCCTGACTTCACCTTCTCCTTCTTCTACTTCTTCTGATTCACCCTCCAGACTTCACCTTCTCCTTCTCCTTCTTCTGCTTCTTCTGCTTCACCCTCCAGACTTCACCTTCTCCTTCTCCTTCTTCTACTTCTTCTGCTTCTCCCTCCAGACTTCACCTTCTCCTTCTCCTTCTTCTACTTCTTCTGCTTCTCCCTCCAGACTTCACCTTCTCCTTCTCCTTCTTCTGCTTCTTCTGATTCACGCTCCAGACTTCACCTTCTCCTTCTCCTTCTTCTACTTCTTCTGATTCACCCTCCAGACTTCACCTTCTCCTTCTCCTTCTTCTACTTCTTCTGATTCACCCTCCAGACTTCACCTTCTCCTTCTCCTTCTTCTACTTCTTCTGATTCACCCTCCTGACTTCACCTTCTCCTTCTCCTTCTTCTGCTTCTTCTGCTTCACCCTCCAGACTTCACCTTCTCCTTCTCCTTCTTCTGCTTCTTCTGCTTCACCCTCCAGACTTCACCTTCTCATTCTCCTTCTTCTGCTTCTTCTGCTTCACCCTCCTGACTTCACCTTCTCCTTCTCCTTCTTCTACTTCTTCTGATTCACCCTCCTGACTTCACCTTCTCCTTCTCCTTATTCTGCTTCTTCTGCTTCACCCTCCAGACTTCACCTTCTCCTTCTCCTTCTTCTGCTTCTTCTGCTTCACCCTCCAGACTTCACCTTCTCCTTCTCCTTCTTCTGCTTCTTCTGCTTCACCCTCCTGACTTCACCTTCTCCTTCTTCTACTTCTTCTGATTCACCCTCCAGACTTCACCTTCTCCTTCTCCTTCTTCTGCTTCTTCTGCTTCACCCTCCAGACTTCACCTTCTCCTTCTCCTCCTTCTCCTTCTTCTGCTTCATCTGCTTCACCCTCCAGACTTCACCTTCTCCTTCACCTTATTCTGCTTCTTCTGCTTCACCCTCCAGACTTCACCTTCTCCTTCTCCTTCTTCTGCTTCTTCTGCTGCGCCCTCCAGACTTCACCTTCTCCTTCTCCTTCTTCTGCTTCTTCTGCTTCACCCTCCTGACTTCACCTTCTCCTTCTCCTTCTTCTACTTCTTCTGCTTCACCCCCCTGACTTCACCTTCTCCTTCTCCTTCTTCTGCTTCTTCTGATTCACCCTCCTAACTTTACCTTTTCCTTCTCCTTCTTCTGCTTCTTCTGATTCACCCTCCTGACTTCACCTTCTCCTTCTCCTTCTTCTGCTTCTTCTGATTCACCCTCCAGACTTCCACTTCTCCTTCTCCTTCTTCTGCTTCTTCTGATTCACCCTCCAGACCTCGCCTTCTCCTTCTCCTTCTTCTACTTCTTCTGTTTCACCCTCCAGACTTCATCTTCTCCTTCTCCTTCTTCTGCTTCTTCTGATTCACCCTCCAGACTTCAGCTTCTCCTTCTCCATCTTCTGCTTCTTCTGATTCACCCTCCAGACTTCACCTTCTCCTTCTCCTTCTTCTACTTCTTCTGATTCACCCTCCAGACTTCATCTTCTCCTTCTCCTTCTTCTGCTTCTTCTGATTCACCCTCCTGACTTCACCTTCTCCTTCTCCTTCTTCTGCTTCTTCTGATTCACCCTCCAGACTTCAACTTCTCCTTCTCCTTCTTCTATTTTCTGATTCACCCTCCAGACATCACCTTCTCCTTCTACTTCTTCTGCTTCTTCTGTTTCACCCTACAGACTTCACCTTCTCCTTCCCCTTCTTCTGCTTCTTCTGATTCACCCTCCAGACTTCACCTTCTCCTTCTCCTTCTTCTGCTTCTTCTGATTCACCCTCCAGACTTCACCTTCTCCTTCTCCTTCTTCTACTTCTTCTGCTTCTCCCTCCAGACTTCACCTTCTCCTTCTCCTTCTTCTACTTCTTCTGCTTCTCCCTCCAGACTTCACCTTCTCCTTCTCCTTCTTCTGCTTCTTCTGATTCACGCTCCAGACTTCACCTTCTCCTTCTCCTTCTTCTACTTCTTCTGATTCACCCTCCAGACTTCACCTTCTCCTTCTCCTTCTTCTACTTCTTCTGATTCACCCTCCAGACTTCACCTTCTCCTTCTCCTTCTTCTACTTCTTCTGATTCACCCTCCTGACTTCACCTTCTCCTTCTCCTTCTTCTGCTTCTTCTGCTTCACCCTCCTGACTTCACCTTCTCCTTCTCCTTCTTCTACTTCTTCTGCTTCACCCCCCTGACTTCACCTTCTCCTTCTCCTTCTTCTGCTTCTTCTGATTCACCCTCCTAACTTCACCTTTTCCTTCTCCTTCTTCTGCTTCTTCTGATTCACCCTCCTGACTTCACCTTCTCCTTCTCCTTCTTCTGCTTCTTCTGATTCACCCTCCAGACTTCCACTTCTCCTTCTCCTTCTTCTGCTTCTTCTGATTCACCCTCCAGACCTCGCCTTCTCCTTCTCCTTCTTCTACTTCTTCTGTTTCACCCTCCAGACTTCATCTTCTCCTTCTCCTTCTTCTGCTTCTTCTGATTCACCCTCCAGACTTCAGCTTCTCTTTCTCCTTCTTCTACTTCTTCTGATTCACCCTCCAGACTTCATCTTCTCCTTCTCCTTCTTCTGCTTCTTCTGATTCACCCTCCTGACTTCACCTTCTCCTTCTCCTTCTTCTGCTTCTTCTGATTCACCCTCCAGACTTCAACTTCTCCTTCTCCTTCTTCTATTTTCTGATTCACCCTCCAGACTTCACCTTCTCCTTCTACTTCTTCTGCTTCTTCTGATTCACCCTACAGACTTCACCTTCTCCTTCCCCTTCTTCTGCTTCTTCTGATTCACCCTCCAGACTTCACCTTCTCCTTCTCCTTCTTCTGCTTCTTCTGATTCACCCTCCAGACTTCACCTTCTCCTTCTCCTTCTTCTACTTCTTCTGCTTCTCCCTCCAGACTTCACCTTCTCCTTCTCCTTCTTCTACTTCTTCTGCTTCTCCCTCCAGACTTCACCTTCTCCTTCTCCTTCTTCTGCTTCTTCTGATTCACGCTCCAGACTTCACCTTCTCCTTCTCCTTCTTCTACTTCTTCTGATTCACCCTCCAGACTTCACCTTCTCCTTCTCCTTCTTCTACTTCTTCTGATTCACCCTCCAGACTTCACCTTCTCCTTCTCCTTCTTTTACTTCTTCTGATTCACCCTCCTGACTTCACCTTCTCCTTCTCCTTCTTCTGCTTCTTCTGCTTCACCCTCCAGACTTCACCTTCTCCTTCTCCTTCTTCTGCTTCTTCTGCTTCACCCTCCAGACTTCACCTTCTCATTCTCCTTCTTCTGCTTCTTCTGCTTCACCCTCCTGACTTCACCTTCTCCTTCTCCTTCTTCTACTTCTTCTGATTCACCCTCCTGACTTCACCTTCTCCTTCTCCTTATTCTGCTTCTTCTGCTTCACCCTCCAGACTTCACCTTCTCCTTCTCCTTCTTCTGCTTCTTCTGCTTCACCCTCCAGACTTCACCTTCTCCTTCTCCTTCTTCTGCTTCTTCTGCTTCACCCTCCTGACTTCACCTTCTCCTTCTTCTACTTCTTCTGATTCACCCTCCAGACTTCACCTTCTCCTTCTCCTTCTTCTGCTTCTTCTGCTTCACCCTCCAGACTTCACCTTCTCCTTCTCCTTCTTCTACTTCTTCTGCTTCTCCCTCCAGACTTCACCTTCTCCTTCTCCTTCTTCTACTTCTTCTGCTTCTCCCTCCAGACATCACCTTCTCCTTCTCCTTCTTCTGCTTCTTCTGATTCACGCTCCAGACTTCACCTTCTCCTTCTCCTTCTTCTACTTCTTCTGATTCACCCTCCAGACTTCACCTTCTCCTTCTCCTTCTTCTACTTCTTCTGATTCACCCTCCAGACTTCACCTTCTCCTTCTCCTTCTTCTACTTCTTCTGATTCACCCTCCTGACTTCACCTTCTCCTTCTCCTTCTTCTGCTTCTTCTGCTTCACCCTCCAGACTTCACCTTCTCCTTCTCCTTCTTCTGCTTCTTCTGCTTCACCCTCCAGACTTCACCTTCTCATTCTCCTTCTTCTGCTTCTTCTGCTTCACCCTCCTGACTTCACCTTCTCCTTCTCCTTCTTCTACTTCTTCTGATTCACCCTCCTGACTTCACCTTCTCCTTCTCCTTATTCTGCTTCTTCTGCTTCACCCTCCAGACTTCACCTTCTCCTTCTCCTTCTTCTGCTTCTTCTGCTTCACCCTCCAGACTTCACCTTCTCCTTCTCCTTCTTCTGCTTCTTCTGCTTCACCCTCCTGACTTCACCTTCTCCTTCTTCTACTTCTTCTGATTCACCCTCCAGACTTCACCTTCTCCTTCTCCTTCTTCTGCTTCTTCTGCTTCACCCTCCAGATTCACCTTCTCCTTCTCCTCCTTCTCCTTCTTCTGCTTCATCTGCTTCACCCTCCAGACTTCACCTTCTCCTTCTCCTTCTTTTGCTTCTTCTGCTTCACCCTCCTGACTTCACCTTCTTCTTCTCCTTCTTCTACTTCTTCTGATTCACCCTCCTGACTTCACCTTCTCCTTCACCTTATTCTGCTTCTTCTGCTTCACCCTCCAGACTTCACCTTCTCCTTCTCCTTCTTCTGCTTCTTCTGCTGCGCCCTCCAGACTTCACCTTCTCCTTCTCCTTCTTCTGCTTCTTCTGCTTCACCCTCCTGACTTCACCTTCTCCTTCTCCTTCTTCTACTTCTTCTGCTTCACCCCCCTGACTTCACCTTCTCCTTCTCCTTCTTCTGCTTCTTCTGATTCACCCTCCTAACTTTACCTTTTCCTTCTCCTTCTTCTGCTTCTTCTGATTCACCCTCCTGACTTCACCTTCTCCTTCTCCTTCTTCTGCTTCTTCTGATTCACCCTCCAGACTTCCACTTCTCCTTCTCCTTCTTCTGCTTCTTCTGATTCACCCTCCAGACCTCGCCTTCTCCTTCTCCTTCTTCTACTTCTTCTGTTTCACCCTCCAGACTTCATCTTCTCCTTCTCCTTCTTCTGCTTCTTCTGATTCACCCTCCAGACTTCAGCTTCTCCTTCTCCATCTTCTGCTTCTTCTGATTCACCCTCCAGACTTCACCTTCTCCTTCTCCTTCTTCTACTTCTTCTGATTCACCCTCCAGACTTCATCTTCTCCTTCTCCTTCTTCTGCTTCTTCTGATTCACCCTCCTGACTTCACCTTCTCCTTCTCCTTCTTCTGCTTCTTCTGATTCACCCTCCAGACTTCAACTTCTCCTTCTCCTTCTTCTATTTTCTGATTCACCCTCCAGACATCACCTTCTCCTTCTACTTCTTCTGCTTCTTCTGTTTCACCCTACAGACTTCACCTTCTCCTTCCCCTTCTTCTGCTTCTTCTGATTCACCCTCCAGACTTCACCTTCTCCTTCTCCTTCTTCTGCTTCTTCTGATTCACCCTCCAGACTTCACCTTCTCCTTCTCCTTCTTCTACTTCTTCTGCTTCTCCCTCCAGACTTCACCTTCTCCTTCTCCTTCTTCTACTTCTTCTGCTTCTCCCTCCAGACTTCACCTTCTCCTTCTCCTTCTTCTGCTTCTTCTGATTCACGCTCCAGACTTCACCTTCTCCTTCTCCTTCTTCTACTTCTTCTGATTCACCCTCCAGACTTCACCTTCTCCTTCTCCTTCTTCTACTTCTTCTGATTCACCCTCCAGACTTCACCTTCTCCTTCTCCTTCTTCTACTTCTTCTGATTCACCCTCCTGACTTCACCTTCTCCTTCTCCTTCTTCTGCTTCTTCTGCTTCACCCTCCAGACTTCACCTTCTCCTTCTCCTTCTTCTGCTTCTTCTGCTTCACCCTCCAGACTTCACCTTCTCATTCTCCTTCTTCTGCTTCTTCTGCTTCACCCTCCTGACTTCACCTTCTCCTTCTCCTTCTTCTACTTCTTCTGATTCACCCTCCTGACTTCACCTTCTCCTTCTCCTTATTCTGCTTCTTCTGCTTCACCCTCCAGACTCCACCTTCTCCTTCTCCTTCTTCTGCTTCTTCTGCTTCACCCTCCAGACTTCACCTTCTCCTTCTCCTTCTTCTGCTTCTTCTGCTTCACCCTCCTGACTTCACCTTCTCCTTCTTCTACTTCTTCTGATTCACCCTCCAGACTTCACCTTCTCCTTCTCCTTCTTCTGCTTCTTCTGCTTCACCCTCCAGACTTCACCTTCTCCTTCTCCTTCTTCTGCTTCTTCTGCTTCGCCCTCCAGGCTTCACCTTCTCCTTCTCCTTCTTCTACTTCTTCTGATTCACCCTCCAGACTTCACCTCCTCTTTCTCCTTCTTCTGCTTCTTCTGCTTCACCCTCCAGAATTCACCTTCTCCTTCTCCTTTTTCTGCTTCTTCTGCTGTGCCCTCCAGACTTCACCTTCTCCTTCTCCTTCTTCTGCTTCTTCTGCTTCACCCTCCTGACTTCACCTTCTCCTTCTCCTTCTTCTACTTCTTCTGCTTCACCCTCCTGACTTCACCTTCTCCTTCACCTTATTCTGCTTCTTCTGCTTCACCCTCCAGACTTCAGCTTCTCCTTCTCCTTCTTCTGCTTCTTCTGCTGCGCCCTCCAGACTTCACCTTCTCCTTCTCCTTCTTCTGCTTCTTCTGCTTCACCCTCCTGACTTCACCTTCTCCTTCTCCTTCTTCTACTTCTTCTGCTTCACCCCCCTGACTTCACCTTCTCCTTCTCCTTCTTCTGCTTCTTCTGATTCACCCTCCTAACTTTACCTTTTCCTTCTCCTTCTTCTGCTTCTTCTGATTCACCCTCCTGACTTCACCTTCTCCTTCTCCTTCTTCTGCTTCTTCTGATTCACCCTCCAGACTTCCACTTCTCCTTCTCCTTCTTCTGCTTCTTCTGATTCACCCTCCAGACCTCGCCTTCTCCTTCTCCTTCTTCTACTTCTTCTGTTTCACCCTCCAGACTTCATCTTCTCCTTCTCCTTCTTCTGCTTCTTCTGATTCACCCTCCAGACTTCAGCTTCTCCTTCTCCATCTTCTGCTTCTTCTGATTCACCCTCCAGACTTCACCTTCTCCTTCTCCTTCTTCTACTTCTTCTGATTCACCCTCCAGACTTCATCTTCTCCTTCTCCTTCTTCTGCTTCTTCTGATTCACCCTCCTGACTTCACCTTCTCCTTCTCCTTCTTCTGCTTCTTCTGATTCACCCTCCAGACTTCAACTTCTCCTTCTCCTTCTTCTATTTTCTGATTCACCCTCCAGACATCACCTTCTCCTTCTACTTCTTCTGCTTCTTCTGTTTCACCCTACAGACTTCACCTTCTCCTTCCCCTTCTTCTGCTTCTTCTGATTCACCCTCCAGACTTCACCTTCTCCTTCTCCTTCTTCTGCTTCTTCTGATTCACCCTCCAGACTTCACCTTCTCCTTCTCCTTCTTCTACTTCTTCTGCTTCTCCCTCCAGACTTCACCTTCTCCTTCTCCTTCTTCTACTTCTTCTGCTTCTCCCTCCAGACTTCACCTTCTCCTTCTCCTTCTTCTGCTTCTTCTGATTCACGCTCCAGACTTCACCTTCTCCTTCTCCTTCTTCTACTTCTTCTGATTCACCCTCCAGACTTCACCTTCTCCTTCTCCTTCTTCTACTTCTTCTGATTCACCCTCCAGACTTCACCTTCTCCTTCTCCTTCTTCTACTTCTTCTGATTCACCCTCCTGACTTCACCTTCTCCTTCTCCTTCTTCTGCTTCTTCTGCTTCACCCTCCAGACTTCACCTTCTCCTTCTCCTTCTTCTGCTTCTTCTGCTTCACCCTCCAGACTTCACCTTCTCATTCTCCTTCTTCTGCTTCTTCTGCTTCACCCTCCTGACTTCACCTTCTCCTTCTCCTTCTTCTACTTCTTCTGATTCACCCTCCTGACTTCACCTTCTCCTTCTCCTTATTCTGCTTCTTCTGCTTCACCCTCCAGACTCCACCTTCTCCTTCTCCTTCTTCTGCTTCTTCTGCTTCACCCTCCAGACTTCACCTTCTCCTTCTCCTTCTTCTGCTTCTTCTGCTTCACCCTCCTGACTTCACCTTCTCCTTCTTCTACTTCTTCTGATTCACCCTCCAGACTTCACCTTCTCCTTCTCCTTCTTCTGCTTCTTCTGCTTCACCCTCCAGACTTCACCTTCTCCTTCTCCTTCTTCTGCTTCTTCTGCTTCGCCCTCCAGGCTTCACCTTCTCCTTCTCCTTCTTCTACTTCTTCTGATTCACCCTCCAGACTTCACCTCCTCTTTCTCCTTCTTCTGCTTCTTCTGCTTCACCCTCCAGAATTCACCTTCTCCTTCTCCTTTTTCTGCTTCTTCTGCTGTGCCCTCCAGACTTCACCTTCTCCTTCTCCTTCTTCTGCTTCTTCTGCTTCACCCTCCTGACTTCACCTTCTCCTTCTCCTTCTTCTACTTCTTCTGCTTCACCCCCCTGACTTCACCTTCTCCTTCTCCTTCTTCTGCTTCTTCTGCTTCACCCTCCAGACTTCAACTTCTCCTTCTCCTTCTTCTGCTTCTTCTGCTGCGCCCTCCAGACTTCACCTTCTCCTTCTCCTTCTTCTGCTTCTTCTGCTTCACCCTCCTGACTTCACCTTCTCCTTCTCCTTCTTCTGCTTCTTCTGCTTCACCCTCCAGACTTCACCTTCTCCTTCTCCTTCTTCTGCTTCTTCTGCTTCACCCTCCAGGCTTCACCTTCTCCAACTCCTTCTTCTGCTTCTTCTGCCTCACCCTCCTGACTTCACCTTCTCCTTTAACTTCTTCTACTTCTTCTGATTCACCCTCCTGACTTCACCTTCTCCTTCTCCTTATTCTGCTTCTTCTGCTTCACCCTCCAGACTTCACCTTCTCCTTCTCCTTCTTCTGCTTCTTCTGCTTCACCCTCCAGACTTCACCTTCTCCTTCCCCTTCTTCTGCTTCTTCAGCTTCACCCTCCTGACTTCACCTTCTCCTTCAACTACTTCTTCTGATTCACCCTCCAGACTTCACCTTCTCCTTCTCCTTCTTCTGCTTCTTCTGCTTCACCCTCCAGACTTCACCTTCTCCTTCTTCTGCTTCTTCAGCTTCGCCCTCCAGACTTCACCTTCTCCTTCTCCTTCTTCTGCTTCTTCTGCTTCACCCTCCAGACTTCACCTTCTCCTTCTCCTTCTTCTACTTCTTCTGATTCACCCTCCTGACTTCACTTCACCTTCTCCTTCTTCTGCTTCTTCTGCTTCACCCTCCAGACTTCACCTTCTCCTTCTCCTTCTTCTGCTTCTTCTGCTTCACCCTCCAGACTTCACCTTCTCCTTCTCCTTCTTCTGCTTCTTCTGCTTCACCCTCCTGACTTCACCTTCTTCTTCTCCTTCTTCTACTTCTTCTGATTCACCCTCCTGACTTCACCTTCTCCTTCTCCTTATTCTGCTTCTTCTGCTTCACCCTCCAGACTTCACCTTCTCCTTCTCCTTCTTCTGCTTCTTCTGCTTCACCCCCCTGACTTCACCTTCTCCTTCTCCTTCTTCTGCTTCTTCTGATTCACCCTCCTAACTTCACCTTCTCCTTCTCCTTCTTCTGCTTCTTCTGATTCACCCTCCTGACTTCACCTTCTCCTTCTCCTTCTTCTGCTTCTCCTGATTCACCCTCCAGACTTCCACTTCTCCTTCTCCTTCTTCTGCTTCTTCTGATTCACCCTCCAGACCTCGCCTTCTCCTTCTCCTTCTTCTACTTCTTCTGATTCACCCTCCAGACTTCATCTTCTCCTTCTCCTTCTTCTGCTTCTTCTGATTCACCCTCCAGACTTCAGCTTCTCCTTCTCCTTCTTCTGCTTCTTCTGATTCACCCTCCAGACTTCACCTTCTCCTTCTCCTTCTTCTACTTCTTCTGATTCACCCTCCAGACTTCACCTTCTCCTTCTCCTTCTTCTGCTTCTTCTGATTCACCCTCCTGACTTCACCTTCTCCTTCTCCTTCTTCTGCTTCTTCTGATTCTCCCTCCAGTCTTCACCTTCTCCTTCTCCTTCTTCTATTCTTCTGATTCACCCTCCAGACTTCACCTTCTCCTTCTACTTCTTCTGCTTCTTCTGATTGACCCTGCAGGCTTCACCTTCTCCTTCTCCTTCTTCTACTTCTTCTGATTCACCCTCCAGACTTCACCTTCTCCTTCTACTTCTTCTGCTTCTTCTGATTCACCCTCCAGACTTCACCTTCTCCTTCTCCTTCTTCTGCTTCTTCTGATTCACCCTCCAGACTTCACCTTCTCCTTCTCCTTCTTCTACTTCTTCTGATTCACCCTCCAGACTTCACCTTCTGCTTCTCCTTCTTCTGCTTCTTCTGATTCACCCTCCAGACTTCACCTTCTCCTTCTCCTTCGTCTACTTCTTCTGATTCACCCTCCAGACTACACCTTCTCCTTCTCCTTCTTCTACTTCTTCTGATTCACCATCCAGACTTCACCTTCTCCTTCTCCTTCTTCTGCTTCTTCTGATTCACCCTCCAGACTTCACCTCCTCCTTCTCCTTCTTCTACTTCTTCTGATTCACCCTCCAGACTTCACCTTCTCCTTCTCCTTCTTCTACTTCTTCTGATTCACCCTCCAGACTTCACCTTCTCCTTCTCCTTCTTCTACTTCTTCTGCTTCTCCCTCCAGACTTCACCTTCTCCTTCTCCTTCTTCTGCTTCTTCTGATTCACCCTCCAGACTTCACCATCTCCTTCTCCTTCTTCTACTTCTTCTGATTCACCCTCCAGACTTCACCTTCTCCTTCTCCTTCTTCCACTTCTTCTGATTCACCCTCCAGACTTCACCTTCTCCTTCTCCTTCTTCTGCTTCTTCTGCTTCACCCTCCAGACTTCACCTTCTCCTTCTCCTTCTTCTGCTCCTTCTGCTTCGCCCTTCAGACTTCACCTTCTCCTTCTCCTTCTTCTGCTTCTTCTGCTTCACCCTCCAGACTTCACCTTCTCCTTCTCCTTCTTCTGCTTCTTCTGCTTCACCCTCCTGACTTCACCTTCTCCTTCTCCTTCTTCTACTTCTTCTGATTCACCCTCCAGACTTCACCTTCTCCTTCTCCTTCTTCTGCTTCTTCTGCTTCACCCTCCAGACTTCAACTTCTCCTTCTCCTTCTTCTGCTTCTTCTGCTGCGCCCTCCAGACTTCACCTTCTCCTTCTCCTTCTTCTGCTTCTTCTGCTTCACCCTCCTGACTTCACCTTCTCCTTCTCCTTCTTCTGCTTCTTCTGCTTCACCCTCCAGACTTCACCTTCTCCTCCTCCTTCTTCTGCTTCTTCTGCTTCACCCTCCAGACTTCACCTTCTCCAACTCCTTCTTCTGCTTCTTCTGCCTCACCCTTCTGACTTCACCTTCTCCTTCAACTTCTTCTACTTCTTCTGATTCACCCTCCTGACTTCACCTTCTCCTTCTCCTTATTCTGCTTCTTCTGCTTCACCCTCCAGACTTCACCTTCTCCTTCTCCTTCTTCTGCTTCTTCTGCTTCACCCTCCAGACTTCAGCTTCTCCTTCCCCTTCTTCTGCTTCTTCAGCTTCACCCTCCTGACTTCACCTTCTCCTTCAACTACTTCTTCTGATTCAACCTCCAGACTTCACCTTCTCCTTCTCCTTCTTCTGCTTCTTCTGCTTCACCCTCCAGACTTCACCTTCTCCTTCTTCTGCTTCTTCAGCTTCGCCCTCCAGACTTCACCTTCTCCTTCTCCTTCTTCTGCTTCTTCTGCTTCACCCTCCAGACTTCACCTTCTCCTTCTCCTTCTTCTACTTCTTCTGATTCACCCTCCTGACTTCACCTTCTCCTTCTCCTTCTTCTGCTTCTTCTGCTTCACCCTCCAGACTTCACCTTCTCCTTCTCCTTCTTCTGCTTCATCTGCTTCACCCTCCAGACTTCACCTTCTCCTTCTCCTTCTTCTGCTTCTTCTGCTTCACCCTCCTGACTTCACCTTCTTCTTCTCCTTCTTCTACTTCTTCTGATTCACCCTCCTGACTTCACCTTCTCCTTCACCTTATTCTGCTTCTTCTGCTTCACCCTCCAGACTTCACCTTCTCCTTCTCCTTCTTCTGCTTCTTCTGCTGCGCCCTCCAGACTTCACCTTCTCCTTCTCCTTCTTCTGCTTCTTCTGCTTCACCCTCCTGACTTCACCTTCTCCTTCTCCTTCTTCTACTTCTTCTGCTTCACCCCCCTGACTTCACCTTCTCCTTCTCCTTCTTCTGCTTCTTCTGATTCACCCTCCTAACTTCACCTTCTCCTTCTCCTTCTTCTGCTTCTTCTGATTCACCCTCCTGACTTCACCTTCTCCTTCTCCTTCTTCTGCTTCTTCTGATTCACCCTCCAGACTTCCACTTCTCCTTCTCCTTCTTCTGCTTCTTCTGATTCACCCTCCAGACCTCGCCTTCTCCTTCTCCTTCTTCTACTTCTTCTGATTCACCCTCCAGACTTCATCTTCTCCTTCTCCTTCTTCTGCTTCTTCTGATTCACCCTCCAGACTTCAGCTTCTCCTTCTCCATCTTCTGCTTCTTCTGATTCACCCTCCAGACTTCACCTTCTCCTTCTCCTTCTTCTACTTCTTCTGATTCACCCTCCAGACTTCATCTTCTCCTTCTCCTTCTTCTGCTTCTTCTGATTCACCCTCCTGACTTCACCTTCTCCTTCTCCTTCTTCTGCTTCTTCTGATTCACCCTCCAGACTTCAACTTCTCCTTCTCCTTCTTCTATTTTCTGATTCACCCTCCAGACTTCACCTTCTCCTTCTCCTTCTTCTGCTTCTTCTGATTCACGCTCCAGACTTCACCTTCTCCTTCTCCTTCTTCTACTTCTTCTGATTCACCCTCCAGACTTCACCTTCTCCTTCTCCTTCTTCTACTTCTTCTGATTCACCCTCCAGACTTCACCTTCTCCTTCTCCTTCTTCTACTTCTTCTGATTCACCCTCCTGACTTCACCTTCTCCTTCTCCTTCTTCTGCTTCTTCTGCTTCACCCTCCAGACTTCACCTTCACCTTCTCCTTCTTCTGCTTCTTCTGCTTCACCCTCCAGACTTCACCTTCTCCTTCTCCTTCTTCTGCTTCTTCTGCTTCACCCTCCTGACTTCACCTTCTCCTTCTCCTTCTTCTACTTCTTCTGATTCACCCTCCTGACTTCACCTTCTCCTTCTCCTTATTCTGCTTCTTCTGCTTCACCCTCCAGACTTCACCTTCTCCTTCTCCTTCTTCTGCTTCTTCTGCTTCACCCTCCAGACTTCACCTTCTCCTTCTCCTTCTTCTGCTTCTTCTGCTTCACCCTCCTGACTTCACCTTCTCCTTCTTCTACTTCTTCTGATTCACCCTCCAGACTTCACCTTCTCCTTCTCCTTCTTCTGCTTCTTCTGCTTCACCCTCCAGACTTCACCTTCTCCTTCTCCTTCTTCTGCTTCTTCTGCTTCGCCCTCCAGGCTTCACCTTCTCCTTCTCCTTCTTCTACTTCTTCTGATTCACCCTCCAGACTTCACCTCCTCTTTCTCCTTCTTCTGCTTCTTCTGCTTCACCCTCCAGAATTCACCTTCTCCTTCTCCTTCTTCTGCTTCTTCTGCTGTGCCCTCCAGACTTCACCTTCTCCTTCTCCTTCTTCTGCTTCTTCTGCTTCACCCTCCTGACTTCACCTTCTCCTTCTCCTTCTTCTACTTCTTCTGCTTCACCACCCTGACTTCACCTTCTCCTTCTCCTTCTTCTGCTTCTTCTGCTTCACCCTCCAGACTTCAACTTCTCCTTCTCCTTCTTCTGCTTCTTCTGCTGCGCCCTCCAGACTTCACCTTCTCCTTCTCCTTCTTCTGCTTCTTCTGCTTCACCCTCCTGACTTCACCTTCTCCTTCTCCTTCTTCTGCTTCTTCTGCTTCACCCTCCAGACTTCACCTTCTCCTTCTCCTTCTTCTGCTTCTTCTGCTTCACCCTCCAGGCTTCACCTTCTCCAACTCCTTCTTCTGCTTCTTCTGCCTCACCCTCCTGACTTCACCTTCTCCTTCAACTTCTTCTACTTCTTCTGATTCACCCTCCTGACTTCACCTTCTCCTTCTCCTTATTCTGCTTCTTCTGCTTCACCCTCCAGACTTCACCTTCTCCTTCTCCTTCTTCTGCTTCTTCTGCTTCACCCTCCAGACTTCACCTTCTCCTTCCCCTTCTTCTGCTTCTTCAGCTTCACCCTCCTGACTTCACCTTCTCCTTCAACTACTTCTTCTGATTCACCCTCCAGACTTCACCTTCTCCTTCTCCTTCTTCTGCTTCTTCTGCTTCACCCTCCAGACTTCACCTTCTCCTTCTTCTGCTTCTTCAGCTTCGCCCTCCAGACTTCACCTTCTCCTTCTCCTTCTTCTGCTTCTTCTGCTTCACCCTCCAGACTTCAACTTCTCCTTCTCCTTCTTCTACTTCTTCTGATTCACCCTCCTGACTTCACCTTCTCCTTCTCCTTCTTCTGCTTCTTCTGCTTCACCCTCCAGA
This sequence comes from Somniosus microcephalus, assembly GCF_052327205.1. Taxonomy (NCBI): domain Eukaryota; kingdom Metazoa; phylum Chordata; class Chondrichthyes; order Squaliformes; family Somniosidae; genus Somniosus; species Somniosus microcephalus. Next base: position 110,489 of record NW_028225632.1, on the reverse strand, counting down.
CTTCACCTTCTCCTTCTCCTTCTTCTGCTTCTTCTGCTTCACCCTCCAGACTTCACCTTCTCCTTCTCCTTCTTCTGCTTCTTCTGCTTCACCCTCCTGACTTCACCTTCTTCTTCTCCTTCTTCTACTTCTTCTGATTCACCCTCCTGACTTCACCTTCTCCTTCTCCTTATTCTGCTTCTTCTGCTTCGCCCTCCAGACTTCACCTTCTCCTTCTCCTTCTTCTGCTTCTTCTGCTGCGCCCTCCAGACTTCACCTTCTCCTTCTCCTTCTTCTGCTTCTTCTGCTTCACCCTCCTGACTTCACCTTCTCCTTCTCCTTCTTCTACTTCTTCTGCTTCACCCCCCTGACTTCACCTTCTCCTTCTCCTTCTTCTGCTTCTTCTGATTCACCCTCCTAACTTCACCTTCTCCTTCTCCTTCTTCTGCTTCTTCTGATTCACCCTCCTGACTTCACCTTCTCCTTCTCCTTCTTCTGCTTCTTCTGATTCACCCTCCAGACTTCCACTTCTCCTTCTCCTTCTTCTGCTTCTTCTGATTCACCCTCCAGACCTCGCCTTCTCCTTCTCCTTCTTCTACTTCTTCTGATTCACCCTCCAGACTTCATCTTCTCCTTCTCCTTCTTCTGCTTCTTCTGATTCACCCTCCAGACTTCAGCTTCTCCTTCTCCATCTTCTGCTTCTTCTGATTCACCCTCCAGACTTCACCTTCTCCTTCTCCTTCTTCTACTTCTTCTGATTCACCCTCCAGACTTCATCTTCTCCTTCTCCTTCTTCTGCTTCTTCTGATTCACCCTCCTGACTTCACCTTCCCCTTCTCCTTCTTCTGCTTCTTCTGATTCACCCTCCAGACTTCAACTTCTCCTTCTCCTTCTTCTATTTTCTGATTCACCCTCCAGACTTCACCTTCTCCTTCTACTTCTTCTGCTTCTTCTGATTCACCCTACAGACTTCACCTTCTCCTTCCCCTTCTTCTGCTTCTTCTGATTCACCCTCCAGACTTCACCTTCTCCTTCTCCTTCTTCTGCTTCTTCTGATTCACCCTCCAGACTTCACCTTCTCCTTCTCCTTCTTCTACTTCTTCTGCTTTTCCCTCCAGACTTCACCTTCTCCTTCTCCTTCTTCTACTTCTTCTGCTTCTCCCTCCAGACTTCACCTTCTCCTTCTCCTTCTTCTGCTTCTTCTGATTCACGCTCCAGACTTCACCTTCTCCTTCTCCTTCTTCTACTTCTTCTGATTCACCCTCCAGACTTCACCTTCTCCTTCTCCTTCTTCTACTTCTTCTGATTCACCCTCCAGACTTCACCTTCTCCTTCTCCTTCGTCTACTTCTTCTGATTCACCCTCCTGACTTCACCTTCTCCTTCTCCTTCTTCTGCTTCTTCTGCTTCACCCTCCAGACTTCACCTTCTCCTTCTCCTTCTTCTGCTTCTTCTGCTTCACCCTCCAGACTTCACCTTCTCCTTCTCCTTCTTCTGCTTCTTCTGCTTCACCCTCCTGACTTCACCTTCTCCTTCTCCTTCTTCTACTTCTTCTGATTCACCCTCCTGACTTCACCTTCTCCTTCTCCTTATTCTGCTTCTTCTGCTTCACCCTCCAGACTTCACCTTCTCCTTCTCCTTCTTCTGCTTCTTCTGCTTCACCCTCCAGACTTCACCTTCTCCTTCTCCTTCTTCTGCTTCTTCTGCTTCACCCTCCTGACTTCACCTTCTCCTTCTTCTACTTCTTCTGATTCACCCTCCAGACTTCACCTTCTCCTTCTCCTTCTTCTGCTTCTTCTGCTTCACCCTCCAGACTTCACCTTCTCCTTCTCCTTCTTCTGCTTCTTCTGCTTCGCCCTCCAGGCTTCACCTTCTCCTTCTCCTTCTTCTACTTCTTCTGATTCACCCTCCAGACTTCACCTTCTACTTCTACTTCTTCTGATTCTTCTGATTCACCCTCCAGACTTCACCTTCTCCTTCTCCTTCTTCTGCTTCTTCTGATTCACCCTCCTGACTTCACCTTCTCCTTCTTCTTCTTCTACTTCTTCTGATTCACCCTCCTGACTTCACCTTCTCCTTCTCCTTCTTCTACTTCTTCTGCTTCACCCTCCAGACTTCACCTTCTTCTTCTCCTTCTTCTACTTCTTCTGATTCACCCTCCAGACTTCACCTTCTCCTTCTCCTTCTTCTACTTCTTCTGATTCACCCTCCAGACTTTACCTTCTCCTTCTCCTTCTTCTACTTCTTCTGCTTCTCCCTCCAGACTTCACCTTCTCCTTCTCCTTCTTCTGCTTCTTCTGATTCACCCTCCAGACTTCACCTTCTCCTTCTCCTTCTTCTACTTCTTCTGCTTCACCCTCCAGACTTCACCTTCTACTTCTCCTTCTTCTACTTCTTCTGATTCACCCTCCGGACTTCACCTTCTCCTTCTCCTTCTTCTACTTCTTCCGATTCACCGTCCTGACTTCACCTTCTCCTTCTCCTTCTTCTGCTTCTTCTGATTCACCCTCCTGACTTCACCTTCTCCTTCTCCTTCTTCTGCTTCTTCTAATTCACCCTCCAGACTTCACCTTCTCCTTCTCCTTCTTCTGCTTCTTCTGATTCACCCTCCAGACTTCACCTTCTCCTTCTCCTTCTTCTGCTTCTTCTGATTCACCCTCCAGACTTCACCTTCTCCTTCTCTTTCTTCTACTTCTTCTGATTCACCCTCCTGACTTCACCTTCTCCTTCTTCTGCTTCTTCTGCTTCACCCTCCAGACTTCACCTTCTCCTGCTCCTTCTTCTGCTTCTTCTGCTTCACCCTCCAGACTTCACCTTCTCCTTCTCCTTCTTCTGCTTCTTCTGATTCACCCTCCAGACTTCATCTTCTCCTTCTCCTTCTTCTGCTTCTTCTGATTCACCCTCCAGACTTCACCTTCTCCTTCTCCTTCTTCTGCTTCTTCTGATTCACCCTCCAGACTTCACCTTCTCCTTCTCCTTCTTCTACTTCTTCTCATTCACCCTCCAGACTTCACCTTCTCCTTCTCCTTCTTCTACTTCTTCAGATTCACCTTCCAGTCTTCACCTTCTCCTTCTCCTTCTTCTGTTTCTTCTGCTTCACCCTCCAGACTTCACCTTCTCCTTCTCTTTCTTCTGCATCTTCTGATTCACCCTCCAGACTTCACCTTCTCCTTCTCTTTCTTCTGCATCTTCTGATTCACCCTCCAGACTTCACCTTCTCCTTCTCCTTCTTCTGATTCTTCTGATTCACCCTCCAGACTGCACCTTCTCCTTCTCCTTCTTCTGCTTCTTCTGCTTCACCCTCCTGACTTCACCTTCTCCTTCTCCTTCTTCTACTTCTTCTGTTTCACCCCCCTGACTTCACCTGCTCTTTCTCCTTCTTCTGCTTCTTCTGATTCACCCTCCTAACTTTACCTTCTCCTTCTCCTTCTTCTGCTTCTTCTGATTCACCCTCCTGACTTCACCTTCTCCTTCTCCTTCTTCTGCTTCTTCTAATTCACCCTCCAGACTTCACCTTCTCCTTCTCCTTCTTCTGCTTCTTCTGATTCACCCTCCAGACTTCACCTTCTCCTTCTCCTTCTTCTGCTTCTTCTGATTGACCCTCCAGACCTCACCTTCTCCTTCTCCTTCTTCTACTTCTTCTGATTCACCCTCCAGACTTCATCTTCTCCTTCTCCTTCTTCTGCTTCTTCTGATTCACCCTCCAGACTTCACCTTCTCCTTCTCCTTCTTCTGCTTCTTCTGATTCACCCTCCAGACCTCACCTTCTCCTTCTCCTTCTTCTACTTCTTCTGATTCACCCTCCTGACTTCACCTTCTCCTTCTTCTGCTTCTTCTGCTTCACCCTCCAGACTTCACCTTCTCCTGCTCCTTCTTCTGCTTCTTCTGCTTCACCCTCCAGACTTCACCTTCTCCTTCTCCTTCTTCTGCTTCTTCTGCTTCACCCTCCTGACTTCACCTTCTCCTTCTCCTTCTTCTACTTCTTCTGATTCATCCTCCAGACTTCACCTTCTCCTTCTCCTTCTTCTGCTTCTTCTGCTTCACCCTCCAGACTTCACCTTCTCCTTCTCCTTCTTCTGCTTCTTCTGCTTCGCCCTCCAGACTTCACCTTCTCCTTCTCCATCTTCTGCTTCTTCTGATTCACCCTCCAGACCTCGCCTTCTCCTTCTCCTTCTTCTACTTCTTCTGATTCACCCTCCAGACTTCATCTTCTCCTTCTCCTTCTTCTGCTTCTTCTGATTCACCCTCCAGACTTCAGCTTCTCCTTCTCCATCTTCTGCTTCTTCTGATTCACCCTCCAGACTTCACCTTCTCCTTCTCCTTCTTCTACTTCTTCTGATTCACCCTCCAGACTTCATCTTCTCCTTCTCCTTCTTCTGCTTCTTCTGATTCACCCTCCTGACTTCACCTTCCCCTTCTCCTTCTTCTGCTTCTTCTGATTCACCCTCCAGACTTCAACTTCTCCTTCTCCTTCTTCTATTTTCTGATTCACCCTCCAGACTTCACCTTCTCCTTCTACTTCTTCTGCTTCTTCTGATTCACCCTACAGACTTCACCTTCTCCTTCCCCTTCTTCTGCTTCTTCTGATTCACCCTCCAGACTTCACCTTCTCCTTCTCCTTCTTCTGCTTCTTCTGATTCACCCTCCAGACTTCACCTTCTCCTTCTCCTTCTTCTACTTCTTCTGCTTTTCCCTCCAGACTTCACCTTCTCCTTCTCCTTCTTCTACTTCTTCTGCTTCTCCCTCCAGACTTCACCTTCTCCTTCTCCTTCTTCTGCTTCTTCTGATTCACGCTCCAGACTTCACCTTCTCCTTCTCCTTCTTCTACTTCTTCTGATTCACCCTCCAGACTTCACCTTCTCCTTCTCCTTCTTCTACTTCTTCTGATTCACCCTCCAGACTTCACCTTCTCCTTCTCCTTCGTCTACTTCTTCTGATTCACCCTCCTGACTTCACCTTCTCCTTCTCCTTCTTCTGCTTCTTCTGCTTCACCCTCCAGACTTCACCTTCTCCTTCTCCTTCTTCTGCTTCTTCTGCTTCACCCTCCAGACTTCACCTTCTCCTTCTCCTTCTTCTGCTTCTTCTGCTTCACCCTCCTGACTTCACCTTCTCCTTCTCCTTCTTCTACTTCTTCTGATTCACCCTCCTGACTTCACCTTCTCCTTCTCCTTATTCTGCTTCTTCTGCTTCACCCTCCAGACTTCACCTTCTCCTTCTCCTTCTTCTGCTTCTTCTGCTTCACCCTCCAGACTTCACCTTCTCCTTCTCCTTCTTCTGCTTCTTCTGCTTCACCCTCCTGACTTCACCTTCTCCTTCTTCTACTTCTTCTGATTCACCCTCCAGACTTCACCTTCTCCTTCTCCTTCTTCTGCTTCTTCTGCTTCACCCTCCAGACTTCACCTTCTCCTTCTCCTTCTTCTGCTTCTTCTGCTTCGCCCTCCAGGCTTCACCTTCTCCTTCTCCTTCTTCTACTTCTTCTGATTCACCCTCCAGACTTCACCTTCTACTTCTACTTCTTCTGATTCTTCTGATTCACCCTCCAGACTTCACCTTCTCCTTCTCCTTCTTCTGCTTCTTCTGATTCACCCTCCTGACTTCACCTTCTCCTTCTTCTTCTTCTACTTCTTCTGATTCACCCTCCTGACTTCACCTTCTCCTTCTCCTTCTTCTACTTCTTCTGCTTCACCCTCCAGACTTCACCTTCTTCTTCTCCTTCTTCTACTTCTTCTGATTCACCCTCCAGACTTCACCTTCTCCTTCTCCTTCTTCTACTTCTTCTGATTCACCCTCCAGACTTTACCTTCTCCTTCTCCTTCTTCTACTTCTTCTGCTTCTCCCTCCAGACTTCACCTTCTCCTTCTCCTTCTTCTGCTTCTTCTGATTCACCCTCCAGACTTCACCTTCTCCTTCTCCTTCTTCTACTTCTTCTGCTTCACCCTCCAGACTTCACCTTCTACTTCTCCTTCTTCTACTTCTTCTGATTCACCCTCCGGACTTCACCTTCTCCTTCTCCTTCTTCTACTTCTTCCGATTCACCGTCCTGACTTCACCTTCTCCTTCTCCTTCTTCTGCTTCTTCTGATTCACCCTCCTGACTTCACCTTCTCCTTCTCCTTCTTCTGCTTCTTCTAATTCACCCTCCAGACTTCACCTTCTCCTTCTCCTTCTTCTGCTTCTTCTGATTCACCCTCCAGACTTCACCTTCTCCTTCTCCTTCTTCTGCTTCTTCTGATTCACCCTCCAGACTTCACCTTCTCCTTCTCTTTCTTCTACTTCTTCTGATTCACCCTCCTGACTTCACCTTCTCCTTCTTCTGCTTCTTCTGCTTCACCCTCCAGACTTCACCTTCTCCTGCTCCTTCTTCTGCTTCTTCTGCTTCACCCTCCAGACTTCACCTTCTCCTTCTCCTTCTTCTGCTTCTTCTGATTCACCCTCCAGACTTCATCTTCTCCTTCTCCTTCTTCTGCTTCTTCTGATTCACCCTCCAGACTTCACCTTCTCCTTCTCCTTCTTCTGCTTCTTCTGATTCACCCTCCAGACTTCACCTTCTCCTTCTCCTTCTTCTACTTCTTCTCATTCACCCTCCAGACTTCACCTTCTCCTTCTCCTTCTTCTACTTCTTCAGATTCACCTTCCAGTCTTCACCTTCTCCTTCTCCTTCTTCTGTTTCTTCTGCTTCACCCTCCAGACTTCACCTTCTCCTTCTCTTTCTTCTGCATCTTCTGATTCACCCTCCAGACTTCACCTTCTCCTTCTCTTTCTTCTGCATCTTCTGATTCACCCTCCAGACTTCACCTTCTCCTTCTCCTTCTTCTGATTCTTCTGATTCACCCTCCAGACTGCACCTTCTCCTTCTCCTTCTTCTGCTTCTTCTGCTTCACCCTCCTGACTTCACCTTCTCCTTCTCCTTCTTCTACTTCTTCTGTTTCACCCCCCTGACTTCACCTGCTCTTTCTCCTTCTTCTGCTTCTTCTGATTCACCCTCCTAACTTTACCTTCTCCTTCTCCTTCTTCTGCTTCTTCTGATTCACCCTCCTGACTTCACCTTCTCCTTCTCCTTCTTCTGCTTCTTCTAATTCACCCTCCAGACTTCACCTTCTCCTTCTCCTTCTTCTGCTTCTTCTGATTCACCCTCCAGACTTCACCTTCTCCTTCTCCTTCTTCTGCTTCTTCTGATTGACCCTCCAGACCTCACCTTCTCCTTCTCCTTCTTCTACTTCTTCTGATTCACCCTCCAGACTTCATCTTCTCCTTCTCCTTCTTCTGCTTCTTCTGATTCACCCTCCAGACTTCACCTTCTCCTTCTCCTTCTTCTGCTTCTTCTGATTCACCCTCCAGACCTCACCTTCTCCTTCTCCTTCTTCTACTTCTTCTGATTCACCCTCCTGACTTCACCTTCTCCTTCTTCTGCTTCTTCTGCTTCACCCTCCAGACTTCACCTTCTCCTGCTCCTTCTTCTGCTTCTTCTGCTTCACCCTCCAGACTTCACCTTCTCCTTCTCCTTCTTCTGCTTCTTCTGCTTCACCCTCCTGACTTCACCTTCTCCTTCTCCTTCTTCTACTTCTTCTGATTCATCCTCCAGACTTCACCTTCTCCTTCTCCTTCTTCTGCTTCTTCTGCTTCACCCTCCAGACTTCACCTTCTCCTTCTCCTTCTTCTGCTTCTTCTGCTTCGCCCTCCAGACTTCACCTTCTCCTTCTCCATCTTCTGCTTCTTCTGCTTCACTCTCCTGACTTCACCTTCTCCTTCTCCTTCTTCTACTTCTTCTGATTCACCCTCCAGACTTCACCTTCTCCTTCTCCTTCTTCTGCTTCTTCTGCTTCACCCTCCAGACTTCAGCTTCTCCTTCTCCTTCTTCTGCTTCTTCTGCTGCGCCCTCCAGACTTCACCTTCTCCTTCTCCTTCTTCTGCTTCTTCTGCTTCACCGTCCTGACTTCACCTTCTCCTTCTCCTTCTTCTACTTCTTCTGCTTCACCCCCCTGACTTCACCTGCTCCTTCTCCTTCTTCTGCTTCTTCTGATTCACCCTCCTGACTTCACCTTCTCCTTCTCCTTCTTCTGCTTCTTCTGATTCACCCTCCAGACCTCACCTTCTCCTTCTCCTTCTTCTGCTTCTTCTGTTTCACCCTCCAGACTTCACCTTCTCCTTCTCCTTCTTCTGCTTCTTCTGATTCACCCTCCAGACTGCACCTTCTCCTTCTCCTTCTTCTGCTTCTTCTGATTCACCCTCCTAACTTCACCTTCTCCTTCTCCTTCTTCTGCTTCTTCTGATTCACCCTCCAGACTTCACCCTCTCCTTCTTCTGATTCTTCTGATTCACCCTCCAGACTTCACCTTCTCCTTCTCCTTCTTCTGCTTCTTCTGATTCACCCTCCAGACTTCACCTTCTCCTTCTCCTTCTTCTACTTCTTCTGATTCACCCTCCTGACTTCACCTTCTCCTTCTTCTGCTTCTTCTGCTTCACCCTCCAGACTTCACCTTCTCCTGCTCCTTCTTCTGCTTCTTCTGCTTCACCCTCCAGACTTCACCTTCTCCTTCTCCTTCTTCTGCTTCTTCTGATTCACCCTCCAGACTTCATCTTCTCCTTCTCCTTCTTCTGCTTCTTCTGATTCACCCTCCAGACTTCACCTTCTCCTTCTCCTTCTTCTGCTTCTTCTGATTCACCCTCCAGACTTCACCTTCTCCTTCTCCTTCTTCTACTTCTTCTCATTCACCCTCCAGACTTCACCTTCTCCTTCTCCTTCTTCTACTTCTTCAGATTCACCTTCCAGTCTTCACCTTCTCCTTCTCCTTCTTCTGTTTCTTCTGCTTCACCCTCCAGACTTCACCTTCTCCTTCTCTTTCTTCTGCATCTTCTGATTCACCCTCCAGACTTCACCTTCTCCTTCTCCTTCTTCTGATTCTTCTGATTCACCCTCCAGACTGCACCTTCTCCTTCTCCTTCTTCTGCTTCTTTTGCTTCACCCTCCTGACTTCACCTTCTCCTTCTCCTTCTTCTACTTCTTCTGTTTCACCCCCCTGACTTCACCTGCTCTTTCTCCTTCTTCTGCTTCTTCTGATTCACCCTCCTAACTTTACCTTCTCCTTCTCCTTCTTCTGCTTCTTCTGATTCACCCTCCTGACTTCACCTTCTCCTTCTCCTTCTTCTGCTTCTTCTAATTCACCCTCCAGACTTCACCTTCTCCTTCTCCTTCGTCTGCTTCTTCTGATTCACCCTCCAGACTTCACCTTCTCCTTCTCCTTCTTCTGCTTCTTCTGATTGACCCTCCAGACCTCACCTTCTCCTTCTCCTTCTTCTACTTCTTCTGATTCACCCTCCAGACTTCATCTTCTCCTTCTCCTTCTTCTGCTTCTTCTGATTCACCCTCCAGACTTCACCTTCTCCTTCTCCTTCTTCTGCTTCTTCTGATTCACCCTCCAGACCTCACCTTCTCCTTCTCCTTCTTCTACTTCTTCTGATTCACCCTCCTGACTTCACCTTCTCCTTCTTCTGCTTCTTCTGCTTCACCCTCCAGACTTCACCTTCTCCTGCTCCTTCTTCTGCTTCTTCTGCTTCACCCTCCAGACTTCACCTTCTCCTTCTCCTTCTTCTGCTTCTTCTGCTTCACCCTCCTGACTTCACCATCTCCTTCTCCTTCTTCTACTTCTTCTGATTCATCCTCCAGACTTCACCTTCTCCTTCTCCTTCTTCTGCTTCTTCTGCTTCACCCTCCAGACTTCACCTTCTCCTTCTCCTTCTTCTGCTTCTTCTGCTTCGCCCTCCAGACTTCACCTTCTCCTTCTCCATCTTCTGCTTCTTCTGCTTCACTCTCCTGACTTCACCTTCTCCTTCTCCTTCTTCTACTTCTTCTGATTCACCCTCCAGACTTCACCTTCTCCTTCTCCTTCTTCTGCTTCTTCTGCTTCACCCTCCAGACTTCAGCTTCTCCTTCTCCTTCTTCTGCTTCTTCCGCTGCGCCCTCCAGACTTCACCTTCTCCATCTCCTTCTTCTGCTTCTTCTGCTTCACCGTCCTGACTTCACCTTCTCCTTCTCCTTCTTCTACTTCTTCTGCTTCACCCCCCTGACTTCACCTGCTCCTTCTCCTTCTTCTGCTTCTTCTGATTCACCCTCCTAACTTCACCTTCTCCTTCTCCTTCTTCTGCTTCTTCTGATTCACCCTCCTGACTTCACCTTCTCCTTCTCCTTCTTCTGCTTCTTCTGATTCACCCTCCAGACCTCACCTTCTCCTTCTCCTTCTTCTGCTTCTTCTGTTTCACCCTCCAGACTTCACCTTCTCCTTCTCCTTCTTCTGCTTCTTCTGATTCACCCTCCAGACTTCACCTTCTCCTTCTCCTTCTTCTACTTCTTCTGATTCACCCTCCAGACTTCACCTTCTCCTTCTCCTTCTTCTACTTCTTCAGATTCACCCTCCAGTCTTCACCTTCTCCTACTCCTTCTTCTGTTTCTTCTGCATCACCCTCCAGACTTCACCTTCTCCTTCTCTTTCTTCTGCTTCTTCTGATTCACCCTCCAGACTTCACCCTCTCCTTCTCCTTCTTCTGATTCTTCTGATTCACCCTCCAGACTTAACCTTCTCCTTCTCCTTTTTCTGCTTCTTCTGATTCACCCTCCAGACTTCACCTTCTCCTTCTCCTTCTTCTGCTTCTTCTGATTCACCCTCCAGACTTCATCTTCTCCTTCTCCTTCTTCTGCTTCTTCTGATTCACCCTCCAGACTTCACCTTCTCCTTCTCCTTCTTCTGCTTCTTCTGATTCACCCTCCAGACTTCACCTTCTCCTTCTCCTTCTTCTACTTCTTCTCATTCACCCTCCAGACTTCACCTTCTCCTTCTCCTTCTTCTACTTCTTCAGATTCACCCTCCAGTCTTCACCTTCTCCTTCTCCTTCTTCTGTTTCTTCTGCTTCACCCTCCAGACTTCACCTTCTCCTTCTCTTTCTTCTGCATCTTCTGATTCACCCTCCAGACTTCACCTTCTCCTTCTCCTTCTTCTGATTCTTCTGATTCACCCTCCAGACTTCACCTTCTCCTTCTCCTTCTTCTGCTTCTTCTGATTCACCGTCCTGACTTCACCTTCTCCTTCTCCTTCTTCTACTTCTTCTGCTTCATCCCGCTGACATCACCTGCTCCTTCTCCTTCTTCTGCTTCTTCTGATTCACCCTCCTAACTTCACCTTCTTCTTCTCCTTCTTCTGCTTCTTCTGATTCACCCTCCTGACTTCACCTTCTCCTTCTCCTTCTTCTGCTTCTTCTGATTCACCCTCCAGACTTCACCTTCTCCTTCTCCTTCTTCGGCTTCTTCTGATTCACCCTCCAGACTTCACCTTCTCCTTCTCCTTCTTCTGATTCTTCTGATTCACCCTCCAGACTTCACCTTCTCCTTCTCCTTCTTCTGCTTCTTCTGAATCACCCTCCTGACTTCACCTTCTCCTTCTCCTTCTTCTACTTCTTCTGATTCACCCTCCTGACTTCACCTTCTCCTTCTCCTTCTTCTACTTCTTCTGCTTCACCCTCCAGACTTCACCTTCTCCTTCTCCTTCTTCTGCTTCTTCTGATTCACCCTCGAGACTTCTCCTTCTCCTTCTCCTTCTTCTGCTTCTTCTGATTCACCCTCCAGACTTCACCTTCTTCTTCTCCTTCTTCTGCTTCTTCGGATTCACCCTCCAGACTTCACCTTCTCCTTCTCCTTCTTCTACTTCTTCTGATTCACCCTCCAGACTTCACCTTCTCCATTTCCTTCTTCTGCTTCTTCTGATTCAACCTCCAGACTTCACCTTCTCCTTCTCCTTCGTCTACTTCTTCTGATTCACCCTCCAGACTACACCTTCTGCTTCTCCTTCTTCTACTTCTTCTGATTCACCCTCCATACTTCACCTTCTCCTTCTCCTTCTTCTGTTTCTTCTGATTCACCGTCCAGACTTCACCTTCTCCTTCTCCTTCTTCCACTACTTCTGATTCACCCTCCAGACTTCACCTTCTCCTTCTCCTTCTTCTACTTCTTCTGATTCACTCTCCAGACTTCACCTTCTCCTTCTCCTTCTTGTACTTCTTCTGATTCACCCTCCAGTCTTCACCTTCTCCTTCTCCTTCTTCTGTTTCTTCTGCTTCACCCTCCAGACTTCACCTTCTCCTTCTCTTTCTTCTGCTTCTTCTGATTCACCCTCCAGACTTCACCTTCTCCTTCTCCTTCTTCTGATTCTTCTGATTCACCCTCCAGACTTCACCTTCTCCTTCTCCTTCTTCTGCTTCTTCTGATTCACCCTCCTGACTTCACCTTCTCCTTCTCCTTCTTCTACTTCTTCTGCTTCACCCTCCAGACTTCACCTTCTTCTTCTCCTTCTTCTGCTTCTTCGGATTCACCCTCCAGACTTCACCTTCTCCTTCTCCTTCTTCTACTTCTTCTGATTCACACTCCAGACTTCACCTTCTCCATTTCCTTCTTCTGCTTCTTCTGATTCAACCTCCAGACTTCACCTTCTCCTTCTCCTTCGTCTGTTTCTTCTGATTCACCCTCCAGACCTCACCTTCTCCTTCTCCTTCTTCTGCTTCTTCTGATTCACCCTCCAGACTTCACCTTCTCCTTCTCCTTCTTCTACTTCTTCTGATTCACCCTCCAGACTTCACCTTCTCCTTCTCCTTCTTCTACTTCTTCAGATTCACCCTCCAGTCTTCACCTTCTCCTACTCCTTCTTCTGTTTCTTCTGCATCACCCTCCAGACTTCACCTTCTCCTTCTCTTTCTTCTGCTTCTTCTGATTCACCCTCCAGACTTCACCCTCTCCTTCTCCTTCTTCTGATTCTTCTGATTCACCCTCCAGACTTAACCTTCTCCTTCTCCTTTTTCTGCTTCTTCTGATTCACCCTCCAGACTTCACCTTCTCCTTCTCCTTCTTCTGCTTCTTCTGATTCACCCTCCAGACTTCATCTTCTCCTTCTCCTTCTTCTGCTTCTTCTGATTCACCCTCCAGACTTCACCTTCTCCTTCTCCTTCTTCTGCTTCTTCTGATTCACCCTCCAGACTTCACCTTCTCCTTCTCCTTCTTCTACTTCTTCTCATTCACCCTCCAGACTTCACCTTCTCCTTCTCCTTCTTCTACTTCTTCAGATTCACCTTCCAGTCTTCACCTTCTCCTTCTTCTGTTTCTTCTGCTTCACCCTCCAGACTTCACCTTCTCCTTCTCTTTCTTCTGCATCTTCTGATTCACCCTCCAGACTTCACCTTCTCCTTCTCCTTCTTCTGATTCTTCTGATTCACCCTCCAGACTTCACCTTCTCCTTCTCCTTCTTCTGCTTCTTCTGATTCACCGTCCTGACTTCACCTTCTCCTTCTCCTTCTTCTACTTCTTCTGCTTCATCCCGCTGACATCACCTGCTCCTTCTCCTTCTTCTGCTTCTTCTGATTCACCCTCCTAACTTCACCTTCTCCTTCTCCTTCTTCTGCTTCTTCTGATTCACCCTCCTGACTTCACCTTCTCCTTCTCCTTCTTCTGCTTCTTCTGATTCACCCTCCAGACTTCACCTTCTCCTTCTCCTTCTTCGGCTTCTTCTGATTCACCCTCCAGACTTCACCTTCTCCTTCTCCTTCTTCTGATTCTTCTGATTCACCCTCCAGACTTCACCTTCTCCTTCTCCTTCTTCTGCTTCTTCTGAATCACCCTCCTGACTTCACCTTCTCCTTCTCCTTCTTCTACTTCTTCTGATTCACCCTCCTGACTTCACCTTCTCCTTCTCCTTCTTCTACTTCTTCTGCTTCACCCTCCAGACTTCACCTTCTCCTTCTCCTTCTTCTGCTTCTTCTGATTCACCCTCGAGACTTCTCCTTCTCCTTCTCCTTCTTCTGCTTCTTCTGATTCACCCTCCAGACTTCACCTTCTTCTTCTCCTTCTTCTGCTTCTTCGGATTCACCCTCCAGACTTCACCTTCTCCTTCTCCTTCTTCTACTTCTTCTGATTCACCCTCCAGACTTCACCTTCTCCATTTCCTTCTTCTGCTTCTTCTGATTCAACCTCCAGACTTCACCTTCTCCTTCTCCTTCGTCTACTTCTTCTGATTCACCCTCCAGACTACACCTTCTGCTTCTCCTTCTTCTACTTCTTCTGATTCACCCTCCAGACTTCACCTTCTCCTTCTCCTTCTTCTGTTTCTTCTGATTCACCGTCCAGACTTCACCTTCTCCTTCTCCTTCTTCCACTACTTCTGATTCACCCTCCAGACTTCACCTTCTCCTTCTCGTTCTTCTACTTCTTCTGATTCACTCTCCAGACTTCACCTTCTCCTTCTCCTTCTTGTACTTCTTCTGATTCACCCTCCAGTCTTCACCTTCTCCTTCTCCTTCTTCTGTTTCTTCTGCTCCACCCTCCAGACTTCACCTTCTCCTTCTCTTTCTTCTGCTTCTTCTGATTCACCCTCCAGACTTCACCTTCTCCTTCTCCTTCTTCTGATTCTTCTGATTCACCCTCCAGACTTCACCTTCTCCTTCTCCTTCTTCTGCTTCTTCTGATTCACCCTCCTGACTTCACCTTCTCCTTCTCCTTCTTCTACTTCTTCTGCTTCACCCTCCAGACTTCACCTTCTTCTTCTCCTTCTTCTGCTTCTTCGGATTCACCCTCCAGACTTCACCTTCTCCTTCTCCTTCTTCTACTTCTTCTGATTCACCCTCCAGACTTCACCTTCTCCATTTCCTTCTTCTGCTTCTTCTGATTCAACCTCCAGACTTCACCTTCTCCTTCTCCTTCGTCTACTTCTTCTGATTCACCCTCCAGACTACACCTTCTGCTTCTCCTTCTTCTACTTCTTCTGATTCACCCTCCAGACTTCACCTTCTCCTTCTCCTTCTTCTGTTTCTTCTGATTCACCGTCCAGACTTCACCTTCTCCTTCTCCTTCTTCCACTACTTCTGATTCACCCTCCAGACTTCACCTTCTCCTTCTCCTTCTTCTACTTCTTCTGATTCACCCTCCAGACTTCACCTTCTCCTTCTCCTTCTTGTACTTCTTCTGATTCACCCTCCAGTCTTCACCTTCTCCTTCTCCTTCTTCTGTTTCTTCTGCTTCACCTTCCAGACTTCACCTTCTCCTTCTCTTTCTTCTGCTTCTTCTGATTCACCCTCCAGACTTCATCTTCTCCTTCTCCTTCTTCTGATTCTTCTGATTCACCCTCCAGACTTCACCTTCTCCTTCTCCTTCTTCTGCTTCTTCTGATTCACCCTCCTGACTTCACCTTCTCCTTCTCCTTCTTCTACTTCTTCTGCTTCACCCTCCAGACTTCACCTTCTCCTTCTCCTTCTTCTACTTCTTCTGCTTCACCCTCCAGACTTCATCTTCTCCTTCTCCTTCTTCTGCTTCTTCTGATTCACCCTCCAGACTTCACCTTCTCCTTCTCCTTATTCTGCTTCTTCTGATTCACCCTCCAGACTTCACCTTCTCCTTCTCCTTATTCTGCTTCTTCTGATTCACCCTCCAGACTTCACCTTCTCCTTCTCCTTCCTCTGCTTCTTCTGATTCACCCTCCAGACTTCACCTTCTCCTTCTCCTTCTTCTGATTCTTCTGATTCACCCTCCAGACTTCACCTTCTCCTTTTCCTTCTTCTGCTTCTTCTGATACACCCTCCTGACTTCACCTTCTCCTTCTCCTTCTTCTACTTCTTCTGATTCACCCTCCTGACTTCACCTTCTCCTTCTCCTTCTTCTACTTCTTCTGCTTCACCCTCCAGACTTCACCTTCTCCTTCTCCTTCTTCTATTTCTTCTGATTCACCCTCCAGACTTCACCTTCTCCTTCTCCTTCTTCTGCTTCTTCTGATTAACCCTCCAGACTTCACCTTCTCCTTCTCCTTATTCTGCTTCTTCTGATTCACCCTCCAGACTTCACCTTCTCCTTCTCCTTCTTCTGCTTCTTCTGATTCACACTCCAGACTTCACCTTCTCCTTCTCCTTCTTCTACTTCTTCTGATTCACCCTCCAGACTTCACCTTCTCCTTCTCTTTCTTCTGCTTCTTCTGATTCACCCTCCAGACTTCACCTTCTCCTTCTCCTTCTTCTGATTCTTCTGATTCACCCTCCAGACTTCACCTTCTTCTTCTCCTTCTTCTGCTTCTTCTGATTCACCCTCCTGACTTCACATTCTCCTTCTCCTTCTTCTACTTCTTCTGATTCACCCTCCTGACTTCACCTTCTACTTCTCCTTCTTCTACTTCTTCTGCTTCACCCTCCAGACTTCACCTTCTCCTTCTCCTTCTTCTACTTCTTCTGATTCACCCTCCAGACTTGACCTTCTCCTTCTCCTTCTTCTACTTCTTCTGATTCACCCTCCAGACTTCACCTTCTCCTTCTCCTTCTTCTGCTTCTTCTACTTCACCGTCCTGACTTCACCTTCTCCTTCTCCTTCTTCTACTTCTTCTGCTTCATCCCCCTGACATCACCTGCTCCTTCTCCTTCTTCTGCTTCTTCTGATTCACCCTCCTAACTTCACCTTCTCCTTCTCCTTCTTCTGCTTCTTCTGATTCACCCTCCTGACTTCACCTTCTACTTCTCCTTCTTCTGCTTCTTCCGATTCACCCTCCAGACATCACCTTCTCCTTCTCCTTCTTCTGCTTCTTCTGATTCACCCTCCAGACTTCACCTTCTCCTTCTCCTTCTTCTGCTTCTTCTGATTCACCCTCCAGACCTCACCTTCTCCTTCTCCTTCTTCTACTTCTTCTGATTCACCCTCCAGACTTCATCTTCTCCTTCTCCTTCTTCTGCTTCTTCTGATTCACCCTCCAGGCTTCACCTTCTCCTTCTCCTTCTTCTGCTTCTTCTGATTCACCCTCCAGACTTCACCTTCTCCTTCTCCTTCTTCTACTTCTTCTGATTCACCCTCCAGACTTCACCTTCTCCTTCTCCTCCTTCTACTTCTTCTGATTCACCCTCCAGTCTTCACCTTCTCCTTCTCCTTCTTCTGTTTCTTCTGCTTCACCCTCCAGACTTCACCTTCTCCTTCTCTTTCTTCTGCTTCTTCTGATTCACCCTCCAGACTTCACCTTCTCCTTCTCCTTCTTCTGATTCTTCTGATTCACCCTCCAGACTTCACCTTCTCCTTCTCCTTCTTCTGCTTCTTATGATTCACCCTCCTGACTTCATCTTCTCCTTCTCCTTCTTCTACTTCTTCTGATTCACCCTCCTGACTTCACCTTCTCCTTCTCCTTCTTCTACTTCTTCTGCTTCACCCTCCAGACTTCACCTTCTCCTTCTCCTTCTTCTACTTCTTCTGATTCACCCTTCAGACTTCACCTTCTCCTTCTCCTTTTTCTGCTTCTTCTGATTCACCCTCCAGACTTCACCTTCTCCTTCTCCTTATTCTGCTTCTTCTGATTCACCCTCCAGACTTCACCTTCTCCTTCTCCTTCTTCTGCTTCTTCTGATTCACCCTCCAGACTTCACCTTCTCCTTCTTCTGCTTCTTCTGATTCACCCTCCAGACTTCACCTTCTCCTTCTCCTTCGTCTACTTCTTCTGATTCACCCTCCAGACTACACCTTCTCCTTCTCCTTCTTCTACTTCTTCTGATTCACCCTCCAGACTTCACCTTCTCCTTCTCCTTCTTCTGTTTCTTCTGATTCACCGTCCAGACTTCACCTTCTCCTTCTCCTTCTTCTACTACTTCTGATTCACCCTCCAGACTTCACCTTCTCCTTCTCCTTCTTCTACTTCTTCTGATTCACCCTCCAGACATCATCTTCTCCTTCTCCTTCTTCTGCTTCTTCTGATTCACCCTCCAGACTTCACCTTCTCCTTCTCCTTCTTCTGCTTCTTCTGATTCACACTCCAGACTTCACCTTCTCCTTCTCCTTCTTCTACTTCTTCTGATTCACCCTCTGGACTTCACCTTCTCCTTCTCCTTCTTCTACTTCTTCTGATTCACCCTCCAGTCTTCACCTTCTCCTTCTCCTTCTTCTGTTTCTTCTGCTTCACCCTCCAGACTTCACCTTCTCCTTCTCTTTCTTCTGCTTCTTCTGATTCACCCTCCAGACTTCACCTTCTACTTCTCCTTCTTCTGATTCTTCTGATTCACCCTCCAGACTTCACCTTCTCCTTCTCCTTCTTCTGCTTCTTCTGATTCACCCTCCTGACTTCACCTTCTCCTTCTTCTTCTTCTACTTCTTCTGATTCACCCTCCTGACTTCACCTTCTCCTTCTCCTTCTTCTACTTCTTCTGATTCACCCTCCTGACTTCACCTTCTCCTTCTCCTTCTTCTACTTCTTCTGCTTCACCCTCCAGACTTCACCTTCTCCTTCTCCTTCTTCTACTTCTTCTGATTCACCCTTCAGACTTCACCTTCTCCTTCTCCTTTTTCTGCTTCTTCTGATTCACCCTCCAGACTTCACCTTCTCCTTCTCCTTATTCTGCTTCTTCTGATTCACCCTCCAGGCTTCACCTTCTCCTTCTCCTTCTTCTGCTTCTTCTGATTCACCCTCCAGACTTCACCTTCTCCTTCTTCTGCTTCTTCTGATTCACCCTCCAGACTTCACCTTCTCCTTCTCCTTCGTCTACTTCTTCTGATTCACCCTCCAGACTACACCTTCTCCTTCTCCTTCTTCTACTTCTTCTGATTCACCCTCCAGACTTCACCTTCTACTTCTCCTTCTTCTACTTCTTCTGATTCACCCTCCAGACTTCACCTTCTCCTTCTCCTTCTTCTACTTCTTCCGATTCACCCTCCTGACTTCACCTTCTCCTTCTCCTTCTTCTGCTTCCTCTGCTTCACCCTCCAGACTTCACCTTCTCCTTCTCCTTCTTCTGCTTCTTCTGCTTCGCCCTCCAGACATCACCTTCTCCTTCTCCTTCTTCTGCTTCTTCTGCTTCACCCTCCAGACTTCACCTTCTCCTTCTCCTTCTTCTGCTTCTTCTGCTTCACTCTCCTGACTTCACCTTCTCCTTCTCCTTCTTCTACTTCTTCTGATTCACCCTCCAGACTTCACCTTCTCCTTCTCCTTCTTCTGCTTCTTCTGCTTCACCCTCCAGACTTCACCTTCTCCTTCTCCTTCTTCTGCTTCTTCTGCTGCGCCCTCCAGACTGCACCTTCTCCTTCTCCTTCTTCTGCTTCTTCTGCTTCACCCTCCTGACTTCACCTTCTCCTTCTCCTTCTTCTACTTCTTCTAATTCACCCTCCAGACTTCACCTTCTCCTTCTCCTTCTTCTGCTTCTTCTGATTCACCCTCCAGACTTCACCTTCTCCTTCTCCTTCTTCTGCTTCTTCTGATTGACCCTCCAGACCTCACCTTCTCCTTCTCCTTCTTCTGCTTCTTCTGATTCACCCTCCTGACTTCACCTTCTCCTTCTCCTTCTTCTGCTTCTTCTAATTCACCCTCCAGACTTCACCTTCTCCTTCTCCTTCTTCTGCTTCTTCTGATTCACCCTCCAGACTTCACCTTCTCCTTCTCCTTCTTCTGCTTCTTCTGATTGACCCTCCAGACCTCACCTTCTCCTTCTCCTTCTTCTACTTCTTCTGATTCACCCTCCAGACTTCATCTTCTCCTTCTCCTTCTTCTGCTTCTTCTGATTCACCCTCCAGACTTCACCTTCTCCTTCTCCTTCTTCTGCTTCTTCTGATTCACCCTCCAGACCTCACCTTCTCCTTCTCCTTCTTCTACTTCTTCTGATTCACCCTCCTGACTTCACCTTCTCCTTCTTCTGCTTCTTCTGCTTCACCCTCCAGACTTCACCTTCTCCTGCTCCTTCTTCTGCTTCTTCTGCTTCACCCTCCAGACTTCACCTTCTCCTTCTCCTTCTTCTGCTTCTTCTGCTTCACCCTCCTGACTTCACCTTCTCCTTCTCCTTCTTCTACTTCTTCTGATTCATCCTCCAGACTTCACCTTCTCCTTCTCCTTCTTCTGCTTCTTCTGCTTCACCCTCCAGACTTCACCTTCTCCTTCTCCTTCTTCTGCTTCTTCTGCTTCGCCCTCCAGACTTCACCTTCTCCTTCTCCATCTTCTGCTTCTTCTGCTTCACTCTCCTGACTTCACCTTCTCCTTCTCCTTCTTCTACTTCTTCTGATTCACTCTCCAGACTTCACCTTCTCCTTCTCCTTCTTCTGCTTCTTCTGCTTCACCTTCCAGACTTCAGCTTCTCCTTCTCCTTCTTCTGCTTCTTCTGCTGCGCCCTCCAGACTTCACCTTCTCCTTCTCCTTCTTCTGCTTCTTCTGCTTCACCGTCCTGACTTCACCTTCTCCTTCTCCTTCTTCTACTTCTTCTGCTTCACCCCTCTGACTTCACCTGCTCCTTCTCCTTCTTCTGCTTCTTCTGATTCACCCTCCTAACTTCACCTTCTCCTTCTCCTTCTTCTGCTTCTTCTGATTCACCCACCTGACTTCACCTTCTCCTTCTCCTTCTTCTGCTTCTTCTGATTCACCCTCCAGACCTCACCTTCTCCTTCTCCTTCTTCTTCTTCTTCTGTTTCACCCTCCAGACTTCTCCTTCTCCTTCTTCTGCTTCTTCTGATTCACCCTCCAGACTTCACCTTCTCCTTCTCCTTCTTCTACTTCTTCTGATTTACCCTCCAGACTTCACCTTCTCCTTCTCCTTCTTCTACTTCTTCAGATTCACCCTCCAGTCTTCACCTTCTCCTACTCCTTCTTCTGTTTCTTCTGCATCACCCTCCAGACTTCACCTTCTCCTTCTCTTTCTTCTGCTTCTTCTGATTCACCCTCCAGACTTCACCCTCTCCTTCTCCTTCTTCTGATTCTTCTGATTCACCCTCCAGACTTAACCTTCTCCTTCTCCTTTTTCTGCTTCTTCTGATTCACCCTCCACACTTCACCTTCTCCTTCTCCTTCTTCTGCTTCTTCTGATTCACCCTCCAGACTTCATCTTCTCCTTCTCCTTCTTCTGCTTCTTCTGATTCACCCTCCAGACTTCACCTTCTCCTTCTCCTTCTTCTGCTTCTTCTGATTCACCCTCCAGACTTCACCTTCTCCTTCTCCTTCTTCTACTTCTTCTCATTCACCCTCCAGACTTCACCTTCTCCTTCTCCTTCTTCTACTTCTTCAGATTCACCCTCCAGTCTTCACCTTCTCCTTCTCCTTCTTCTGTTTCTTCTGCTTCACCCTCCAGAATTCACCTTCTCCTTCTCTTTCTTCTGCATCTTCTGATTCACCCTCCAGACTTCACCTTCTCCTTCTCCTTCTTCTGATTCTTCTGATTCACCCTCCAGACTTCACCTTCTCCTTCTCCTTCTTCTGCTTCTTCTGATTCACCCTCCTGACTTCACCTTCTCCTTCTCCTTCTTCTACTTCTTCTGATTCACCCTCCTGACTTCACCTTCTCCTTCTCCTTCTTCTACTTCTTCTGCTTCACCCTCCAGACTTCACCTTCTCCTTCTCCTTCTTCTACTTCTTCTGCTTCACACTCCAGACTTCACCTTCTCCTTCTCCTTCTTCTGCTTCTTCTGATTCACCCTCCTTACTTCACCTTCTCCTTCTCCTTCTTCTGCTTCTTCTGATTCACCCTCCTGACTTCACCTTCTCCTTCTCCTTATTCTGCTTCTTCTGTTTCACCCTCCAGACTTCACCTTCTCCTTCTCCTTCTTCTGCTTCTTCTGATTCACCCTCCAGACTTCACCGTCTCCTTCTCCTTCTTCTGCTTCTTCTGATTCACCCTCCAGACTTCACCTTCTCCTTCTCCTTCTTCTACTTCTTCTGATTCACCCTCCAGACTTCACCTTCTCCTTCTCCTTCTTCTGCTTCTTCTGATTCACCCTCCAGACTTCACCTTCTCCTTCTCCTTCGTCTACTTCTTCTGATTCACCCTCCAGACTACACCTTCTCCTTCTCCTTCTTCTACTTCTTCTGATTCACCCTCCAGACTTCACCTTCTCCTTCTCCTTCTTCTGTTTCTTCTGATTCACCCTCCAGACTTCACCTTCTACTTCTCCTTCTTCTACTTCTTCTGATTCACCCTCCAGACTTCACCTTCTCCTTCTCCTTCTTCTGCTTCTTCTTATTCACCCTCCAGACTTCACCTTCTCCTTCTCCTTCGTCTACTTCTTCTGATTCACCCTCCAGACTACACCTTCTCCTTCTCCTTCTTCTACT
Organism: Somniosus microcephalus; assembly: GCF_052327205.1. Lineage (NCBI taxonomy): Eukaryota > Metazoa > Chordata > Chondrichthyes > Squaliformes > Somniosidae > Somniosus > Somniosus microcephalus. Next base: position 88,448 of record NW_028225632.1, on the reverse strand, counting down.
TCTTCTGATTCACCCTCCAGACTTCACCTTCTCCTTCTCCTTCTTCTGTTTCTTCTGATTCACCCTCCAGACTTCACCTTCTCCTTCTCCTTCTTCTACTTCTTCTGATTCACCCTCCAGACTTCACCTTCTCCTTCTCCTTCTTCTACTTCTTCTGATTCACCCTCCAGACTTCACCTTCTCCTTCTCCTTCTTCTACTTCTTCTGCTTCTCCCTCCAGACTTCACCTTCTCCTTCTCCTTCTTCTGCTTCTTCTGATTCACCCTCCAGACTTCACCTTCTCATTCTCCTTCTTCTACTTCTTCTGATTCACCCTCCAGACTTCACCTTCTCCTTCTCCTTCTTCTACTTCTTCTGATTCACCCTCCAGACTTCACCTTCTCCTTCTCCTTCTTCTACTTCTTCCGATTCACCCTCCTGACTTCACCTTCTCCTTCTCCTTCTTCTGCTTCTTCTGCTTCACCCTCCTGACTTCACCTTCTCCTTCTCCTTCTTCTACTTCTTCTGATTCACCCTCCAGACTTCACCTTCTCCTTCTCCTTCTTCTGCTTCTTCTGCTTCACCCTCCAGACTTCACCTTCTCCTTCTCCTTCTTCTGCTTCTTCTGCTTCGCCCTCCAGACATCACCTTCTCCTTCTCCTTCTTCTGCTTCTTCTGCTTCACCCTCCAGACTTCACCATCTCCTTCTCCTTCTTCTGCTTCTTCTGCTTCACTCTCCTGACTTCACCTTCTCCTTCACCTTCTTCTACTTCTTCTGATTCACCCTCCAGACTTCACCTTCTCCTTCTCCTTCTTCTGCTTCTTCTGATTCACCCTCCAGACTTCACCTTCTCCTTCTCCTTCGTCTACTTCTTCTGATTCACCCTCCAGACTACACCTTCTCCTTCTCCTTCTTCTACTTCTTCTGATTCACCCTCCAGACTTCACCTTCTCCTTCTCCTTCTTCATTTTCTTCTGATTCACCCTCCAGACTTCAGCTTCTCCTTCTCCTTCTTCTACTTCTTCTGATTCACCCTCCAGACTTCACCTTCTCCTTCTCCTTCTTCTACTTCTTCTGATTCACCCTCCAGACTTCACCTTCTCCTTCTCCTTCTTCTGCTTCTTCTGATTCACCCTCCAGACTTCACCTTCTCCTTCTTCTTCTTCTGCTTCTTCTGATTCACCCTCCAGACTTCAGCTTCTCCTTCTCCTTCTTCTACTTCTTCTGATTCACCCTCCAGACTTCACCTTCTCCTTCTCCTTCTTCTGCTTCTTCTGATTCACCCTCCAGACTTCATCTTCTCCTTCTCCTTCTTCTGCTTCTTCTGATTCACCCTCCAGACTTCACCTTCTCCTTCTCCTTCTTCTGCTTCTTCTGATTCACCCTCCAGACTTCACCTTCTCCTTCTCCTTCTTCTACTTCTTCTGATTCACCCTCCAGACTTCACCTTCTCCTTCTCCTTCTTCTACTTCTTCAGATTCACCCTCCAGTCTTCCCCTTCTCCTTCTCCTTCTTCTGTTTCTTCTGCTTCACCCTCCAGACTTCACCTTCTCCTTCTCTTTCTTCTGCTTCTTCTGATTCACCCTCCAGACTTCACCTTCTCCTTCTCCTTCTTCTGATTCTTCTGATTCACCCTCCAGACTTCACCTTCTCCTTCTCCTTCTTCTGCTTCTTCTGATTCACCCTCCTGACTTCACCTTCTCCTTCTCCTTCTTCTACTTCTTCTGATTCACCCTCCTGACTTCACCTTCTCCTTCTCCTTCTTCTACTTCTTCTGCTTCACCCTCCAGACTTCACCTTCTCCTTCTCCTTCTTCTACTTCTTCTGATTCACCCTCCAGACTTCACCTTCTCCTTCTCCTTCTTTTGCTTCTTCTGCTTCACACTCCAGACTTCACCTTCTCCTTCTCCTTCTTCTGCTTCTTCTGATTCACCCTCCTTACTTCACCTTCTTCTTCTCCTTCTTCTGCTTCTTCTGATTCACCCTCCTGACTTCACCTTCTCCTTCTCCTTATTCTGCTTCTTCTGTTTCACCCTCCAGACTTCACCTTCTCCTTCTCCTTCTTCTGCTTCTTCTGATTCACCCTCCAGACTTCACCGTCTCCTTCTCCTTCTTCTGCTTTTTCTGATTCACCCTCCAGACTTCACCTTCTCCTTCTCCTTCTTCTACTTCTTCTGATTCACCCTCCAGACTTCACCTTCTCCTTCTCCTTCTTCTGCTTCTTCTGATTCACCCTCCAGACTTCAACTTCTCCTTCTCCTTCGTCTACTTCTTCTGATTCACCCTCCAGACTACACCTTCTCCTTCTCCTTCTTCTACTTCTTCTGATTCACCCTCCAGACTTCACCTTCTCCTTCTCCTTCTTCTGTTTCTTCTGATTCACCCTCCAGACTTCACCTTCTCCTTCTCCTTCTTCTACTTCTTCTGATTCACCCTCCAGACTTCACCTTCTCCTTCTCCTTCTTCTGCTTCTTCTTATTCACCCTCCAGACTTCACCTTCTCCTTCTCCTTCGTCTACTTCTTCTGATTCACCCTCCAGACTACACCTTCTCCTTCTCCTTCTTCTACTTCTTCTGATTCACCCTCCAGACTTCACCTTCTCCTTCTCCTTCTTCTGTTTCTTCTGATTCACCCTCCAGACTTCACCTTCTCCTTCTCCTTCTTCTACTTCTTCTGATTCACCCTCCAGACTTCACCTTCTCCTTCTCCTTCTTCTACTTCTTCTGATTCACCCTCCAGACTTCACCTTCTCCTTCTCCTTCTTCTACTTCTTCTGCTTCTCCCTCCAGACTTCACCTTCTCCTTCTCCTTCTTCTGCTTCTTCTGATTCACCCTCCAGACTTCACCTTCTCATTCTCCTTCTTCTACTTCTTCTGATTCACCCTCCAGACTTCACCTTCTCCTTCTCCTTCTTCTACTTCTTCTGATTCACCCTCCAGACTTCACCTTCTCCTTCTCCTTCTTCTACTTCTTCCGATTCACCCTCCTGACTTCACCTTCTCCTTCTCCTTCTTCTGCTTCTTCTGCTTCACCCTCCTGACTTCACCTTCTCCTTCTCCTTCTTCTACTTCTTCTGATTCACCCTCCAGACTTCACCTTCTCCTTCTCCTTCTTCTGCTTCTTCTGCTTCACCCTCCAGACTTCACCTTCTTCTTCTCCTTCTTCTGCTTCTTCTGCTTCGCCCTCCAGACATCACCTTCTCCTTCTCCTTCTTCTGCTTCTTCTGCTTCACCCTCCAGTCTTCACCATCTCCTTCTCCTTCTTCTGCTTCTTCTGCTTCACTCTCCTGACTTCACCTTCTCCTTCACCTTCTTCTACTTCTTCTGATTCACCCTCCAGACTTCACCTTCTCCTTCTCCTTCTTCTGCTTCTTCTGATTCACCCTCCAGACTTCACCTTCTCCTTCTCCTTCGTCTTCTTCTTCTGATTCACCCTCCAGACTACACCTTCTCCTTCTCCTTCTTCTACTTCTTCTGATTCACCCTCCAGACTTCACCTTCTCCTTCTCCTTCTTCTGTTTCTTCTGATTCACCCTCCAGACTTCAGCTTCTCCTTCTCCTTCTTCTACTTCTTCTGATTCACCCTCCAGACTTCACCTTCTCCTTTTCCTTCTTCTACTTCTTCTGATTCACCCTCCAGACTTCACCTTCTCCTTCTCCTTCTTCTGCTTCTTCTGATTCACCCTCCAGACTTCACCTTCTCCTTCTCCTTCTTCTGCTTCTTCTGATTCACCCTCCAGACTTCAGCTTCTCCTTCTCCTTCTTCTACTTCTTCTGATTCACCCTCCAGACTTCACCTTCTCCTTCTCCTTCTTCTGCTTCTTCTGATTCACCCTCCAGACTTCATCTTCTCCTTCTCCTTCTTCTGCTTCTTCTGATTCACCCTCCAGACTTCACCTTCTCCTTCTCCTTCTTCTGCTTCTTCTGATTCACCCTCCAGACTTCACCTTCTCCTTCTCCTTCTTCTACTTCTTCTGATTCACCCTCCAGACTTCACCTTCTCCTTCTCCTTCTTCTACTTCTTCAGATTCACCCTCCAGTCTTCACCTTCTCCTTCTCCTTCTTCTGTTTCTTCTGCTTCACCCTCCAGACTTCACCTTCTCCTTCTCTTTCTTCTGCTTCTTCTGATTCACCCTCCAGACTTCACCTTCTCCTTCTCCTTCTTCTGCTTCTTCTGATTCACCCTCCTTACTTCACCTTCTCCTTCTCCTTCTTCTGCTTCTTCTGATTCACCCTCCTGACTTCACCTTCTCCTTCTCCTTATTCTGCTTCTTCTGTTTCACCCTCCAGACTTCACCTTCTCCTTCTCCTTCTTCTGCTTCTTCTGATTCACCCTCCTGACTTCACCTTCTCCTTCTCCTTCTTCTGCTTCTTCTGATTCACCCTCCAGACTTCACCTTCTCCTTCTCCTTCTTCTACTTCTTCTGATTCACCCTCCAGACTTCACCTTCTCCTTCTCCTTCTTCTGCTTCTTCTTATTCACCCTCCAGACTTCACCTTCTCCTTCTCCTTCGTCTACTTCTTCTGATTCACCCTCCAGACTACACCTTCTCCTTCTCCTTCTTCTACTTCTTCTGATTCACCCTCCAGACTTCACCTTCTCCTTCTCCTTCTTCTGTTTCTTCTGATTCACCCTCCAGACTTCACCTTCTCCTTCTCCTTCTTCTACTTCTTCTGATTCACCCTCCAGACTTCACCTTCTCCTTCTCCTTCTTCTACTTCTTCTGATTCACCCTCCAGACTTCACCTTCTCCTTCTCCTTCTTCTACTTCTTCTGCTTCTCCCTCCAGACTTCACCTTCTCCTTCTCCTTCTTCTGCTTCTTCTGATTCACCCTCCAGACTTCACCTTCTCATTCTCCTTCTTCTACTTCTTCTGATTCACCCTCCAGACTTCACCTTCTCCTTCTCCTTCTTCTACTTCTTCTGATTCACCCTCCAGACTTCACCTTCTCCTTCTCCTTCTTCTACTTCTTCCGATTCACCCTCCTGACTTCACCTTCTCCTTCTCCTTCTTCTGCTTCTTCTGCTTCACCCTCCTGACTTCACCTTCTCCTTCTCCTTCTTCTACTTCTTCTGATTCACCCTCCAGACTTCACCTTCTCCTTCTCCTTCTTCTGCTTCTTCTGCTTCACCCTCCAGACTTCACCTTCTCCTTCTCCTTCTTCTGCTTCTTCTGCTTCGCCCTCCAGACATCACCTTCTCCTTCTCCTTCTTCTGCTTCTTCTGCTTCACCCTCCAGACTTCACCATCTCCTTCTCCTTCTTCTGCTTCTTCTGCTTCACTCTCCTGACTTCACCTTCTCCTTCACCTTCTTCTACTTCTTCTGATTCACCCTCCAGACTTCACCTTCTCCTTCTCCTTCTTCTGCTTCTTCTGATTCACCCTCCAGACTTCACCTTCTCCTTCTCCTTCGTCTACTTCTTCTGATTCACCCTCCAGACTACACCTTCTCCTTCTCCTTCTTCTACTTCTTCTGATTCACCCTCCAGACTTCACCTTCTCCTTCTCCTTCTTCTGTTACTTCTGATTCACCCTCCAGGCTCCAGCTTCTCCTTCTCCTTCTTCTACTTCTTCCGATTCACCCTCCTGACTTCACCTTCTCCTTCTCCTTCTTCTGCTTCTTCTGCTTCACCCTCCTGACTTCACCTTCTCCTTCTCCTTCTTCTACTTCTTCTGATTCACCCTCCAGACTTCACCTTCTCCTTCTCCTTCTTCTGCTTCTTCTGATTCACCCTCCAGACTTCATCTTCTCCTTCTCCTTCTTCTGCTTCTTCTGATTCACCCTCCAGACTTCACCTTCTCCTTCTCCTTCTTCTAGTTCTTCTGATTCACCCTCCTGACTTCACCTTCTCCTTCTCCTTCTTCTGCTTCTTCTGCTTCACCCTCCAGACTTCACCTTCTCCTGCTCCTTCTTCTGCTTCTTCTGCTTCACCCTCCAGACTTCACCTTCTCCTTCTCCTTCTTCTGCTTCTTCTGCTTCACCCTCCTGACTTCACCTTCTCCTTCTCCTTCTTCTACTTCTTCTGATTCACCCTCCAGACTTCACCTTCTCCTTCTCCTTCTTCTGCTTCTTCTGCTTCACCCTCCAGACTTCACCTTCTCCTTCTCCTTCTTCTGCTTCTTCTGCTTCGCCCTCCAGACTTCACCTTCTCCTTCTCCATATTCTGCTTCTTCTGCTTCACTCTCCTGACTTCACCTTCTCCTTCTCCTTCTTCTACTTCTTCTGATTCACCCTCCAGACTTCACCTTCTCCTTCTCCTTCTTCTACTTCTTCTGATTCACCCTCCAGACTTCACCTTCTCCTTCTCCTTCTTCTGCTTCTTCTTATTCACCCTCCAGACTTCAGCTTCTCCTTCTCCTTCTTCTACTTCTTCCGATTCACCCTCCTGACTTCACCTTCTCCTTCTCCTTCTTCTGCTTCTTCTGCTTCACCCTCCTGACTTCACCTTCTCCTTCTCCTTCTTCTACTTCTTCTGATTCACCCTCCAGACTTCACCTTCTCCTTCTCCTTCTTCTGCTTCTTCTGTTTCACCCTCCAGACTTCATCTTCTCCTTCTCCTTCTTCTGCTTCTTCTGATTCACCCTCCAGACTTCACCTTCTCCTTCTCCTTCTTCTACTTCTTCTGATTCACCCTCCTGACTTCACCTTCTCCTGCTCCTTCTTCTGCTTCTTCTGCTTCACCCTCCAGACTTCACCTTCTCCTGCTCCTTCTTCTGCTTCTTCTGCTTCACCCTCCAGACTTCACCTTCTCCTTCTCCTTCTTCTGCTTCTTCTGCTTCACCCTCCTGACTTCACCTTCTCCTTCTCCTTCTTCTACTTCTTCTGATTCACCCTCCAGACTTCACCTTCTCCTTCTCCTTCTTCTGCTTCTTCTGCTTCACCCTCCAGACTTCACCTTCTCCTTCTCCTTCTTCTGCTTCTTCTGCTTCGCCCTCCAGACTTCACCTTCTCCTTCTCCATATTCTGCTTCTTCTGCTTCACTCTCCTGACTTCACCTTCTCCTTCTCCTTCTTCTACTTCTTCTGATTCACCCTCCAGACTTCACCTTCTCCTTCTCCTTCTTCTACTTCTTCTGATTCACCCTCCAGACTTCACCTTCTCCTTCTCCTTCTTCTGCTTCTTCTTATTCACCCTCCAGACTTCACCTTCTCCTTCTCCTTCTTCTGCTTCTTCTTATTCACCCTCCAGACTTCACCTTCTCCTTCTCCTTCGTCTACTTCTTCTGATTCACCCTCCAGACTACACCTTCTCCTTCTCCTTCTTCTACTTCTTCTGGTTCACCCTCCAGACTTCACCTTCTCCTTCTCCTTCTTCTGTTTCTTCTGATTCATCCTCCAGACTTCACCTTCTCCTTCTCCTTCTTCTACTTCTTCTGATTCACCCTCCAGACTTTACCTTCTCCTTCTCCTTCTTCTACTTCTTCTGATTCACCCTCCAGACTTCACCTTCTCCTTCTCCTTCTTCTACTTCTTCTACTTCTCCCTCCAGACTTCACCTTCTCCTTCTCCTTCTTCTGCTTCTTCTGATTCACCCTCCAGACTTCACCTTCTCATTCTCCTTCTTCTACTTCTTCTGATTCACCCTCCAGACTTCACCTTCTCCTTCTCCTTCTTCTACTTCTTCTGATTCACCCTCCAGACTTCACCTTCTCCTTCTCCTTCTTCTACTTCTTCCGATTCACCCTCCTGACTTCACCTTCTCCTTCTCCTTCTTCTGCTTCTTCTGCTTCACCCTCCTGACTTCACCTTCTCCTTCTCCTTCTTCTACTTCTTCTGATTCACCCTCCAGACTTCACCTTCTCCTTCTCCTTCTTCTGCTTCTTCTGCTTCACCCTCCAGACATCACCTTCTCCTTCTCCTTCTTCTGCTTCTTCTGCTTCGCCCTCCAGACATCACCTTCTCCTTCTCCTTCTTCTGCTTCTTCTGCTTCACCCTCCAGACTTCACCATCTCCTTCTCCTTCTTCTGCTTCTTCTGCTTCACTCTCCTGACTTCACCTTCTCCTTCACCTTCTTCTACTTCTTCTGATTCACCCTTCAGACTTCACCTTCTCCTTCTCCTTCTTCTTCTTCTTCTGATTCACCCTCCAGACTTCACCTTCTCCTTCTCCTTCGTCTACTTCTTCTGATTCACCCTCCAGACTACACCTTCTCCTTCTCCTTCTTCAACTTCTTCTGATTCACCCTCCAGACTTCACCTTCTCCTTCTCCTTCTTCTGTTTCTTCTGATTCACCCTCCAGACTTCAGCTTCTCCTTCTCCTTCTTCTACTTCTTCTGATTCACCCTCCAGACTTCACCTTCTCCTTCTCCTTCTTCTACTTCTTCTGATTCACCCTCCAGACTTCACCTTCTCCTTCTCCTTCTTCTGCTTCTTCTGCTTCACCCTCCAGACTTCACCATCTCCTTCTCCTTCTTCTGCTTCTTCTGCTTCACTCTCCTGACTTCACCTTCTCCTTCACCTTCTTCTACTTCTTCTGATTCACCCTCCAGACTTCACCTTCTCCTTCTCCTTCTTCTGCTTCTTCTGCTTCACCCTCCAGACTTCACCTTCTCCTTCTCCTTCTTCTGCTTCTTCTGCTGCGCCCTCCAGACTTCACCTTCTCCTTCTCCTTCTTCTGCTTCTTCTGCTTCACCCTCCTGACATCAACTTCTCCTTCTCCTTCTTCTACTTCTTCTGCTTCACCCCCCTGACTTCACCTGCTCCTTCTCCTTCTTCTGCTTCTTCTGATTCACCCTCCTAACTTTACCTTCTCCTTCTCCTTCTTCTGCTTCTTCTGATTCACCCTCCTGACTTCACCTTCTCCTTCTCCTTCTTCTGCTTCTTCTAATTCACCCTCCAGACTTCACCTTCTCCTTGTCCTTCTTCTGCTTCTTCTGATTCACCCTCCAGACTTCACCTTCTCCTTCTCCTTCTTCTACTTCTTCTGATTCACCCTCCTGACTTCACCTTCTCCTTCTCCTTCTTCTGCTTCTTCTGCTTCACCCTCCAGACTTCACCTTCTCCTGCTCCTTCTTCTGCTTCTTCTGCTTCATCCTCCAGACTTCACCTTCTCCTTCTCCTTCTTCTGCTTCTTCTGCTTCACCCTCCTGACTTCACCTTCTCCTTCTCCTTCTTCTACTTCTTCTGATTCACCCTCCAGAGTTCACCTTCTCCTTCTCCTTCTTCTGCTTCTTCTGCTTCACCCTCCAGACTTCACCTTCTCCTTCTCCTTCTTCTGCTTCTTCTGCTTCGCCCTCCAGACTTCACCTTCTCCTTCTCCATATTCTGCTTCTTCTGCTTCACTCTCCTGACTTCACCTTCTCCTTCTCCTTCTTCTACTTCTTCTGATTCACCCTCCAGACTTCACCTTCTCCTTCTCCTTCTTCTACTTCTTCTGATTCACCCTCCAGACTTCACCTTCTCCTTCTCCTTCTTCTGCTTCTTCTTATTCACCCTCCAGACTTCACCTTCTCCTTCTCCTTCTTCTGCTTCTTCTTATTCACCCTCCAGACTTCACCTTCTCCTTCTCCTTCGTCTACTTCTTCTGATTCACCCTCCAGACTACACCTTCTCCTTCTCCTTCTTCTACTTCTTCTGATTCACCCTCCAGACTTCACCTTCTCCTTCTCCTTCTTCTGTTTCTTCTGATTCATCCTCCAGACTTCACCTTCTCCTTCTCCTTCTTCTACTTCTTCTGATTCACCCTCCAGACTTTACCTTCTCCTTCTCCTTCTTCTACTTCTTCTGATTCACCCTCCAGACTTCACCTTCTCCATCTCCTACTTCTACTTCTTCTACTTCTCCCTCCAGACTTCACCTTCTCCTTCTCCTTCTTCTGCTTCTTCTGATTCACCCTCCAGACTTCACCTTCTCATTCTCCTTCTTCTACTTCTTCTGATTCACCCTCCAGACTTCACCTTCTCCTTCTCCTTCTTCTACTTCTTCTGATTCACCCTCCAGACTTCACCTTCTCCTTCTCCTTCTTCTACTTCTTCCGATTCACCCTCCTGACTTCACCTTCTCCTTCTCCTTCTTCTGCTTCTTCTGCTTCACCTTCCTGACTTCACCTTCTCCTTCTCCTTCTTCTACTTCTTCTGATTCACCCTCCAGACTTCACCTTCTCCTTCTCCTTCTTCTGCTTCTTCTGCTTCACCCTCCAGACATCACCTTCTCCTTCTCCTTCTTCTGCTTCTTCTGCTTCGCCCTCCAGACATCACCTTCTCCTTCTCCTTCTTCTGCTTCTTCTGCTTCACCCTCCAGACTTCACCATCTCCTTCTCCTTCTTCTGCTTCTTCTGCTTCACTCTCCTGACTTCACCTTCTCCTTCACCTTCTTCTACTTCTTCTGATTCACCCTTCAGACTTCACCTTCTCCTTCTCCTTCTTCTTCTTCTTCTGATTCACCCTCCAGACTTCACCTTCTCCTTCTCCTTCGTCTACTTCTTCTGATTCACCCTCCAGACTACAGCTTCTCCTTCTCCTTCTTCAACTTCTTCTGATTCACCCTCCAGACTTCACCTTCTCCTTCTCCTTCTTCTGTTTCTTCTGATTCACCCTCCAGACTTCAGCTTCTCTCTCTCCTTCTTCTACTTCTTCTGATTCACCCTCCAGACTTCACCTTCTCCTTCTCCTTCTTCTACTTCTTCTGATTCACCCTCCAGACTTCACCTTCTCCTTCTCCTTCTTCTGCTTCTTCTGCTTCACCCTCCAGACTTCACCATCTCCTTCTCCTTCTTCTGCTTCTTCTGCTTCACTCTCCTGACTTCACCTTCTCCTTCACCTTCTTCTACTTCTTCTGATTCACCCTCCAGACTTCACCTTCTCCTTCTCCTTCTTCTGCTTCTTCTGCTTCACCCTCCAGACTTCACCTTCTCCTTCTCCTTCTTCTGCTTCTTCTGCTGCGCCCTCCAGACTTCACCTTCTCCTTCTCCTTCTTCTGCTTCTTCTGCTTCACCCTCCTGACTTCACCTTCTCCTTCTCCTTCTTCTACTTCTTCTGCTTCACCCCCCTGACTTCACCTGCTCCTTCTCCTTCTTCTGCTTCTTCTGATTCACCCTCCTAACTTTACCTTCTCCTTCTCCTTCTTCTGCTTCTTCTGATTCACCCTCCTGACTTCACTTTCTCCTTCTCCTTCTTCTGCTTCTTCTAATTCACCCTCCAGACTTCACCTTCTCCTTGTCCTTCTTCTGCTTCTTCTGATTCACCCTCCAGACTTCACCTTCTCCTTCTCCTTCTTCTGCTTCTTCTGATTGACCCTCCAGACCTCATCTTCTCCTTCTCCTTCTTCTACTTCTTCTGATTCACCCTCCAGACTTCATCTTCTCCTTCTCCTTCTTCTGCTTCTTCTGATTCACCCTCCAGACTTCACCTTCTCCTTCTCCTTCTTCTACTTCTTCTGATTCACCCTCCTGACTTCACCTTCTCCTTCTCCTTCTTCTGCTTCTTTTGCTTCACCCTCCAGACTTCACCTTCTCCTGCTCCTTCTTCTGCTTCTTCTGCTTCGCCCTCCAGACATCACCTTCTCCTTCTCCTTCTTCTGCTTCTTCTTATTCACCCTCCAGACTTCACCTTCTCCTTCTCCTTCGTCTACTTCTTCTGATTCACCCTCCAGACTACACCTTCTCCTTCTCCTTCTTCTACTTCTTCTGGTTCACCCTCCAGACTTCACCTTCTCCTTCTCCTTCTTCTGTTTCTTCTGATTCATCCTCCAGACTTCACCTTCTCCTTCTCCTTCTTCTACTTCTTCTGATTCACCCTCCAGACTTTACCTTCTCCTTCTCCTTCTTCTACTTCTTCTGATTCACCCTCCAGACTTCACCTTCTCCTTCTCCTTCTTCTACTTCTTCTACTTCTCCCTCCAGACTTCACCTTCTCCTTCTCCTTCTTCTGCTTCTTCTGATTCACCCTCCAGACTTCACCTTCTCATTCTCCTTCTTCTGCTTCTTCTTATTCACCCTCCAGACTTCACCTTCTCCTTCTCCTTCGTCTACTTCTTCTGATTCACCCTCCAGACTACACCTTCTCCTTCTCCTTCTTCTACTTCTTCTGATTCACCCTCCAGACTTCACCTTCTCCTTCTCCTTCTTCTGTTTCTTCTGATTCATCCTCCAGACTTCACCTTCTCCTTCTCCTTCTTCTACTTCTTCTGATTCACCCTCCAGACTTTACCTTCTCCTTCTCCTTCTTCTACTTCTTCTGATTCACCCTCCAGACTTCACCTTCTCCATCTCCTACTTCTACTTCTTCTACTTCTCCCTCCAGACTTCACCTTCTCCTTCTCCTTCTTCTGCTTCTTCTGATTCACCCTCCAGACTTCACCTTCTCATTCTCCTTCTTCTACTTCTTCTGATTCACCCTCCAGACTTCACCTTCTCCTTCTCCTTCTTCTACTTCTTCTGATTCACCCTCCAGACTTCACCTTCTCCTTCTCCTTCTTCTACTTCTTCCGATTCACCCTCCTGACTTCACCTTCTCCTTCTCCTTCTTCTGCTTCTTCTGCTTCACCTTCCTGACTTCACCTTCTCCTTCTCCTTCTTCTACTTCTTCTGATTCACCCTCCAGACTTCACCTTCTCCTTCTCCTTCTTCTGCTTCTTCTGCTTCACCCTCCAGACATCACCTTCTCCTTCTCCTTCTTCTGCTTCTTCTGCTTCGCCCTCCAGACATCACCTTCTCCTTCTCCTTCTTCTGCTTCTTCTGCTTCACCCTCCAGACTTCACCATCTCCTTCTCCTTCTTCTGCTTCTTCTGCTTCACTCTCCTGACTTCACCTTCTCCTTCACCTTCTTCTACTTCTTCTGATTCACCCTTCAGACTTCACCTTCTCCTTCTCCTTCTTCTTCTTCTTCTGATTCACCCTCCAGACTTCACCTTCTCCTTCTCCTTCGTCTACTTCTTCTGATTCACCCTCCAGACTACACCTTCTCCTTCTCCTTCTTCAACTTCTTCTGATTCACCCTCCAGACTTCACCTTCTCCTTCTCCTTCTTCTGTTTCTTCTGATTCACCCTCCAGACTTCAGCTTCTCTCTCTCCTTCTTCTACTTCTTCTGATTCACCCTCCAGACTTCACCTTCTCCTTCTCCTTCTTCTACTTCTTCTGATTCACCCTCCAGACTTCACCTTCTCCTTCTCCTTCTTCTGCTTCTTCTGCTTCACCCTCCAGACTTCACCATCTCCTTCTCCTTCTTCTGCTTCTTCTGCTTCACTCTCCTGACTTCACCTTCTCCTTCACCTTCTTCTACTTCTTCTGATTCACCCTCCAGACTTCACCTTCTCCTTCTCCTTCTTCTGCTTCTTCTGCTTCACCCTCCAGACTTCACCTTCTCCTTCTCCTTCTTCTGCTTCTTCTGCTGCGCCCTCCAGACTTCACCTTCTCCTTCTCCTTCTTCTGCTTCTTCTGCTTCACCCTCCTGACTTCACCTTCTCCTTCTCCTTCTTCTACTTCTTCTGCTTCACCCCCCTGACTTCACCTGCTCCTTCTCCTTCTTCTGCTTCTTCTGATTCACCCTCCTAACTTTACCTTCTCCTTCTCCTTCTTCTGCTTCTTCTGATTCACCCTCCTGACTTCACCTTCTCCTTCTCCTTCTTCTGCTTCTTCTAATTCACCCTCCAGACTTCACCTTCTCCTTGTCCTTCTTCTGCTTCTTCTGATTCACCCTCCAGACTTCACCTTCTCCTTCTCCTTCTTCTGCTTCTTCTGATTGACCCTCCAGACCTCATCTTCTCCTTCTCCTTCTTCTACTTCTTCTGATTCACCCTCCAGACTTCATCTTCTCCTTCTCCTTCTTCTGCTTCTTCTGATTCACCCTCCAGACTTCACCTTCTCCTTCTCCTTCTTCTACTTCTTCTGATTCACCCTCCTGACTTCACCTTCTCCTTCTCCTTCTTCTGCTTCTTTTGCTTCACCCTCCAGACTTCACCTTCTCCTGCTCCTTCTTCTGCTTCTTCTGCTTCGCCCTCCAGACATCACCTTCTCCTTCTCCTTCTTCTGCTTCTTCTTATTCACCCTCCAGACTTCACCTTCTCCTTCTCCTTCGTCTACTTCTTCTGATTCACCCTCCAGACTACACCTTCTCCTTCTCCTTCTTCTACTTCTTCTGGTTCACCCTCCAGACTTCACCTTCTCCTTCTCCTTCTTCTGTTTCTTCTGATTCATCCTCCAGACTTCACCTTCTCCTTCTCCTTCTTCTACTTCTTCTGATTCACCCTCCAGACTTTACCTTCTCCTTCTCCTTCTTCTACTTCTTCTGATTCACCCTCCAGACTTCACCTTCTCCTTCTCCTTCTTCTACTTCTTCTACTTCTCCCTCCAGACTTCACCTTCTCCTTCTCCTTCTTCTGCTTCTTCTGATTCACCCTCCAGACTTCACCTTCTCATTCTCCTTCTTCTACTTCTTCTGATTCACCCTCCAGACTTCACCTTCTCCTTCTCCTTCTTCTACTTCTTCTGATTCACCCTCCAGACTTCACCTTCTCCTTCTCCTTCTTCTACTTCTTCCGATTCACCCTCCTGACTTCACCTTCTCCTTCTCCTTCTTCTGCTTCTTCTGCTTCACCCTCCTGACTTCACCTTCTCCTTCTCCTTCTTCTACTTCTTCTGATTCACCCTCCAGACTTCACCTTCTCCTTCTCCTTCTTCTGCTTCTTCTGCTTCACCCTCCAGACATCACCTTCTCCTTCTCCTTCTTCTGCTTCTTCTGCTTCGCCCTCCAGACATCACCTTCTCCTTCTCCTTCTTCTGCTTCTTCTGCTTCACCCTCCAGACTTCACCATCTCCTTCTCCTTCTTCTGCTTCTTCTGCTTCACTCTCCTGACTTCACCTTCTCCTTCACCTTCTTCTACTTCTTCTGATTCACCCTTCAGACTTCACCTTCTCCTTCTCCTTCTTCTTCTTCTTCTGATTCACCCTCCAGACTTCACCTTCTCCTTCTCCTTCGTCTACTTCTTCTGATTCACCCTCCAGACTACACCTTCTCCTTCTCCTTCTTCAACTTCTTCTGATTCACCCTCCAGACTTCACCTTCTCCTTCTCCTTCTTCTGTTTCTTCTGATTCACCCTCCAGACTTCAGCTTCTCCTTCTCCTTCTTCTACTTCTTCTGATTCACCCTCCAGACTTCACCTTCTCCTTCTCCTTCTTCTACTTCTTCTGATTCACCCTCCAGACTTCACCTTCTCCTTCTCCTTCTTCTGCTTCTTCTGCTTCACCCTCCAGACTTCACCATCTCCTTCTCCTTCTTCTGCTTCTTCTGCTTCACTCTCCTGACTTCACCTTCTCCTTCACCTTCTTCTACTTCTTCTGATTCACCCTCCAGACTTCACCTTCTCCTTCTCCTTCTTCTGCTTCTTCTGCTTCACCCTCCAGACTTCACCTTCTCCTTCTCCTTCTTCTGCTTCTTCTGCTGCGCCCTCCAGACTTCACCTTCTCCTTCTCCTTCTTCTGCTTCTTCTGCTTCACCCTCCTGACATCACCTTCTCCTTCTCCTTCTTCTACTTCTTCTGCTTCACCCCCCTGACTTCACCTGCTCCTTCTCCTTCTTCTGCTTCTTCTGATTCACCCTCCTAACTTTACCTTCTCCTTCTCCTTCTTCTGCTTCTTCTGATTCACCCTCCTGACTTCACCTTCTCCTTCTCCTTCTTCTGCTTCTTCTAATTCACCCTCCAGACTTCACCTTCTCCTTGTCCTTCTTCTGCTTCTTCTGATTCACCCTCCAGACTTCACCTTCTCCTTCTCCTTCTTCTACTTCTTCTGATTCACCCTCCTGACTTCACCTTCTCCTTCTCCTTCTTCTGCTTCTTCTGCTTCACCCTCCAGACTTCACCTTCTCCTGCTCCTTCTTCTGCTTCTTCTGCTTCACCCTCCAGACTTCACCTTCTCCTTCTCCTTCTTCTGCTTCTTCTGCTTCACCCTCCTGACTTCACCTTCTCCTTCTCCTTCTTCTACTTCTTCTGATTCACCCTCCAGAGTTCACCTTCTCCTTCTCCTTCTTCTGCTTCTTCTGCTTCACCCTCCAGACTTCACCTTCTCCTTCTCCTTCTTCTGCTTCTTCTGCTTCGCCCTCCAGACTTCACCTTCTCCTTCTCCATATTCTGCTTCTTCTGCTTCACTCTCCTGACTTCACCTTCTCCTTCTCCTTCTTCTACTTCTTCTGATTCACCCTCCAGACTTCACCTTCTCCTTCTCCTTCTTCTACTTCTTCTGATTCACCCTCCAGACTTCACCTTCTCCTTCTCCTTCTTCTGCTTCTTCTTATTCACCCTCCAGACTTCACCTTCTCCTTCTCCTTCTTCTGCTTCTTCTTATTCACCCTCCAGACTTCACCTTCTCCTTCTCCTTCGTCTACTTCTTCTGATTCACCCTCCAGACTACACCTTCTCCTTCTCCTTCTTCTACTTCTTCTGATTCACCCTCCAGACTTCACCTTCTCCTTCTCCTTCTTCTGTTTCTTCTGATTCATCCTCCAGACTTCACCTTCTCCTTCTCCTTCTTCTACTTCTTCTGATTCACCCTCCAGACTTTACCTTCTCCTTCTCCTTCTTCTACTTCTTCTGATTCACCCTCCAGACTTCACCTTCTCCATCTCCTACTTCTACTTCTTCTACTTCTCCCTCCAGACTTCACCTTCTCCTTCTCCTTCTTCTGCTTCTTCTGATTCACCCTCCAGACTTCACCTTCTCATTCTCCTTCTTCTACTTCTTCTGATTCACCCTCCAGACTTCACCTTCTCCTTCTCCTTCTTCTACTTCTTCTGATTCACCCTCCAGACTTCACCTTCTCCTTCTCCTTCTTCTACTTCTTCCGATTCACCCTCCTGACTTCACCTTCTCCTTCTCCTTCTTCTGCTTCTTCTGCTTCACCTTCCTGACTTCACCTTCTCCTTCTCCTTCTTCTACTTCTTCTGATTCACCCTCCAGACTTCACCTTCTCCTTCTCCTTCTTCTGCTTCTTCTGCTTCACCCTCCAGACATCACCTTCTCCTTCTCCTTCTTCTGCTTCTTCTGCTTCGCCCTCCAGACATCACCTTCTCCTTCTCCTTCTTCTGCTTCTTCTGCTTCACCCTCCAGACTTCACCATCTCCTTCTCCTTCTTCTGCTTCTTCTGCTTCACTCTCCTGACTTCACCTTCTCCTTCACCTTCTTCTACTTCTTCTGATTCACCCTTCAGACTTCACCTTCTCCTTCTCCTTCTTCTTCTTCTTCTGATTCACCCTCCAGACTTCACCTTCTCCTTCTCCTTCGTCTACTTCTTCTGATTCACCCTCCAGACTACACCTTCTCCTTCTCCTTCTTCAACTTCTTCTGATTCACCCTCCAGACTTCACCTTCTCCTTCTCCTTCTTCTGTTTCTTCTGATTCACCCTCCAGACTTCAGCTTCTCTCTCTCCTTCTTCTACTTCTTCTGATTCACCCTCCAGACTTCACCTTCTCCTTCTCCTTCTTCTACTTCTTCTGATTCACCCTCCAGACTTCACCTTCTCCTTCTCCTTCTTCTGCTTCTTCTGCTTCACCCTCCAGACTTCACCATCTCCTTCTCCTTCTTCTGCTTCTTCTGCTTCACTCTCCTGACTTCACCTTCTCCTTCACCTTCTTCTACTTCTTCTGATTCACCCTCCAGACTTCACCTTCTCCTTCTCCTTCTTCTGCTTCTTCTGCTTCACCCTCCAGACTTCACCTTCTCCTTCTCCTTCTTCTGCTTCTTCTGCTGCGCCCTCCAGACTTCACCTTCTCCTTCTCCTTCTTCTGCTTCTTCTGCTTCACCCTCCTGACTTCACCTTCTCCTTCTCCTTCTTCTACTTCTTCTGCTTCACCCCCCTGACTTCACCTGCTCCTTCTCCTTCTTCTGCTTCTTCTGATTCACCCTCCTAACTTTACCTTCTCCTTCTCCTTCTTCTGCTTCTTCTGATTCACCCTCCTGACTTCACCTTCTCCTTCTCCTTCTTCTGCTTCTTCTAATTCACCCTCCAGACTTCACCTTCTCCTTGTCCTTCTTCTGCTTCTTCTGATTCACCCTCCAGACTTCACCTTCTCCTTCTCCTTCTTCTGCTTCTTCTGATTGACCCTCCAGACCTCATCTTCTCCTTCTCCTTCTTCTACTTCTTCTGATTCACCCTCCAGACTTCATCTTCTCCTTCTCCTTCTTCTGCTTCTTCTGATTCACCCTCCAGACTTCACCTTCTCCTTCTCCTTCTTCTACTTCTTCTGATTCACCCTCCTGACTTCACCTTCTCCTTCTCCTTCTTCTGCTTCTTTTGCTTCACCCTCCAGACTTCACCTTCTCCTGCTCCTTCTTCTGCTTCTTCTGCTTCGCCCTCCAGACATCACCTTCTCCTTCTCCTTCTTCTGCTTCTTCTGCTTCACCCTCCAGACTTCACCATCTCCTTCTCCTTCTTCTGCTTCTTCTGCTTCACTCTCCTGACTTCACCTTCTCCTTCACCTTCTTCTACTTCTTCTGATTCACCCTTCAGACTTCACCTTCTCCTTCTCCTTCTTCTTCTTCTTCTGATTCACCCTCCAGACTTCACCTTCTCCTTCTCCTTCGTCTACTTCTTCTGATTCACCCTCCAGACTACACCTTCTCCTTCTCCTTCTTCAACTTCTTCTGATTCACCCTCCAGACTTCACCTTCTCCTTCTCCTTCTTCTGTTTCTTCTGATTCACCCTCCAGACTTCAGCTTCTCTCTCTCCTTCTTCTACTTCTTCTGATTCACCCTCCAGACTTCACCTTCTCCTTCTCCTTCTTCTACTTCTTCTGATTCACCCTCCAGACTTCACCTTCTCCTTCTCCTTCTTCTGCTTCTTCTGCTTCACCCTCCAGACTTCACCATCTCCTTCTCCTTCTTCTGCTTCTTCTGCTTCACTCTCCTGACTTCACCTTCTCCTTCACCTTCTTCTACTTCTTCTGATTCACCCTCCAGACTTCACCTTCTCCTTCTCCTTCTTCTGCTTCTTCTGCTTCACCCTCCAGACTTCACCTTCTCCTTGTCCTTCTTCTGCTTCTTCTGATTCACCCTCCAGACTTCACCTTCTCCTTCTCCTTCTTCTGCTTCTTCTGATTGACCCTCCAGACCTCATCTTCTCCTTCTCCTTCTTCTACTTCTTCTGATTCACCCTCCAGACTTCATCCTCTCCTTCTCCTTCTTGTGCTTCTTCTGATTCACCCTCCAGACTTCACCTTCTCCTTCTCCTTCTTCTACTTCTTCTGATTCACCCTCCTGACTTCACCTTCTCCTTCTCCTTCTTCTGCTTCTTTTGCTTCACCCTCCAGACTTCACCTTCTCCTGCTCCTTCTTCTGCTTCTTCTGCTTCACCCTCCAGACTTCACCTTCTCCTTCTCCTTCTTCTGCTTCTTCTGCTTCACCCTCCTGACTTCACCTTCTCCTTCTCCTTCTTCTACTTCTTCTGATTCACCCTCCAGACTTCACCTTCTCCTTCTCCTTCTTCTGCTTCTTCTGCTTCACCCTCCAGACTTCACCTTCTCCTTCTCCTTCTTCTGCTTCTTCTGCTTCGCCCTCCAGACTTCACCTTCTCCTTCTCCATATTCTGCTTCTTCTGCTTCACTCTCCTGACTTCACCTTCTCCTTCTCCTTCTTCTACTTCTTCTGATTCACCCTCCAGACTTCACCTTCTCCTTCTCCTTCTTCTGCTTCTTCTGCTTCACCCTCCAGACTTCAGCTTCTCCTTCTCCTTCTTCTGCTTCTTCTGCTGCGCCCTCCAGACTTCACCTTCTCCTTCTCCTTCTTCTGCTTCTTCTGCTTCACCGTCCTGACTTCACCTTCTCCTTCTCCTTCTTCTACTTCTTCTGCTTCACCCCCCTGACTTCACCTGCTCCTTCTCCTTCTTCTGCTTCTTCTGATTCACCCTCCTAACTGCACCTTCTCCTTCTCCTTCTTCTACTTCTTCTGCTTCACCCTCCTGACTTCACCTTCTCCTTCTCCTTCTTCTGCTTCTTCTGATTCACCCTCCAGACTTCACCTTCTCCTTCTCCTTCTTCTGCTTCTTCTGATTCACCCTCCAGACTTCATCTTCTCCTTCTCCTTCTTCTGCTTATTCGGATTCACCCTCCAGACTTCACCTTCTCCTTCTCCTTCTTCTGCTTCTTCTGATTCACCCTCCAGACTTCACCTTCTCCTTCTCCTTCTTCTACTTCTTCTGATTCACCCTCCAGACTTCACCTTCTCCTTCTCCTTCTTATACTTCTTCAGATTCACCCTCCAGTCTTCACCTTCTCCTTCTCCTTCTTCTGTTTCTTCTGCTTCACCCTCCAGACTTCACCTTCTTCTTCTCTTTCTTCTGCTTTTTCTGATTCACCCTCCAGACTTCACCTTCTCCTTCTCCTTCTTCTGATTCTTCTGATTCACCCTCCAGACTTCACCTTCTCATTCTCCTTCTTCTGCTTCTTCTGATTCACCCTCCTGACTTCACCTTCTCCTTCTCCTTCTTCTACTTCTTCTGATTCACCCTCCTGACTTCACCTTCTCCTTCTCCTTCTTCTACTTCTTCTGCTTCACCCTCCAGACTTCACCTTCTCCTTCTCCTTCTTCTACTTCTTCTGATTCACCCTCCACACTTCACCTTCTCCTTCTCCTTCTTCTGCTTCTTCTGCTTCACCCTCCTGACTTCATCTTCTCCTTCTCCTTCTTCTACTTCTTCTGATTCACCCTCCAGACTTCACCTTCTCCTTCTCCTTCTTCTGCTTCTTCTGCTTCACCCTCCAGACTTCACCTTCTCCTTCTCCTTCTTCTGCTTCTTCTGCTTGGCCCTCCAGACTTCACCTTCTCCTTCTCCATATTCTGCTTCTTCTGCTTCACTCTCCTGACTTCACCTTCTCCTTCTCCTTCTTCTACTTCTTCTGATTCACCCTCCAGACTTCACCTTCTCCTTCTCCTTCTTCTGCTTCTTCTGCTTCAGCCTCCAGACTTCAGCTTCTCCTTCTCCTTCTTCTGCTTCTTCTGCTGCGCCCTCCAGACTTCACCTTCTCCTTCTCCTTCTTCTGCTTCTTCTGCTTCACCGTCCTGTCTTCACCTTCTCCTTCTCCTTCTTCTGTTTCTTCTGATTCACCCTCCAGACTTCACCTTCTCCTTCTCCTTCTTCTGCTTCTTCTGATTCACCCTCCAGACTTCACCTTCTCCTTCTCCTTCTTCTACTTCTTCTGATTCACCCTCGAGACTTCACCTTCTCCTTCTCCTTCTTCTGCTTCTTCTGATTCACCCTCCTCACTTCACCTTCTCCTTCTCCTTCTTCTACTTCTTCTGCTTCACCCTCCAGACTTCACCTTCTCCTTCTCCTTCTTCTACTTCTTCTGATTCACCCTCCAGACTTCACCTTCTCCTTCTCCTTCTTCTACTTCTTCTGATTCACCCTCCAGACTTCACCTTCTCCTTCTCCTTCTTCTGCTTCTTCTGATTCACCCTCCAGACTTCACCTTCTCCTTCTCCTTATTCTACTTCTTCTGATTCACCCTCCAGACTTCACCTTCTCCTTCTCCTTCTTCTGCTTCTTCTGATTCACCCTCCAGACTTCACCTTCTTCTTCTCCTTCTTCTGCTTCTTCTGATTCACCCTCCAGACTTCACCTTCTCCTTCTCCTTCTTCTACTCCTTCTGATTCACCCTCCAGACTTCACCATCTCCTTCTCCTTCTTCTGCTTCTTCTGATTCACCCTCCAGACTTCACCTTCTCCTTCTCCTTCTTCTGCTTCTTCTGATTCACCCTCCAGACTTCACCTTCTCCTTCTCCTTCTTCTGCTTCTTCTGATTCACCCTGCAGACTTCACCTTCTCCTTCTCCTTCTTCTGTTTCTTCTGATTCACCCTCCAGACTTCACCTTCTCCTTCTCCTTCTTCTGCTTCTTCTGATTCACCCTCCAGACTTCACCTTCTCCTTCTCCTTTTTCTACTTCTTCTGATTCACCCTCCAGACTTCACCTTCTCCTTCTCCTTCTTCTGCTTCTTCTGATTCACCCTCCTGACTTCACCTTCTCCTTCTCCTACTTCTACTTCTTCTGCTTCACCCTCCAGACTTCACCTTCTCCTTCTCCTGCTTCTACTTCTTCTGATTCACCCTCCAGACTTGACCTTCTCCTTTTCCTTCTTCTACTTCTTCTGATTCACCCTCCAGACTTCACCTTCTCCTTCTCCTTCTTCTGCTTCTTCTGCTTCACCGTCCTGACTTCACCTTCTCCTTCTCCTTCTTCTACTTCTTCTGCTTCATCCCCCTGACATCACCTGCTCCTTCTCCTTCTTCTGCTTCTTCTGATTCACCCTCCTAACTTCACCTTCTCCTTCTCCTTCTTCTGCTTCTTCTGATTCACCCTCCTGACTTCACCTTCTCCTTCTCCTTCTTCTGCTTCTTCTGATTCACCCTCCAGACTTCACCTTCTCCTTCTCCTTCTTCTGCTTCTTCTGATTCACCCTCCAGACTTCACCTTCTCCTTCTCCTTCTTCTGCTTCTTCTGATTCACCCTCCAGACCTCACCTTCCCTTCTCCCTCTTCTACTTCTTCTGATTCACCCTCCAGACTTCATCTTCTCCTTCTCCTTCTTCTGCTTCTTCTGATTCACCCTCCAGACTTCACCTTCTCCTTCTCCTTCTTCTACTTCTTCTGATTCACCCTCCAGACTTCACCTTCTCCTTCTCCTTCTTCTACTTCTTCTGATTCACCCTCCAGTCTTCACCTTCTCCTTCTCCTTCTTCTGTTTCTTCTGCTTCACCCTCCAGACTTCACCTTCTCCTTCTCTTTCTTCTGCTTCTTCTGATTCACCCTCCAGACTTCACCTTCTCCTTCTCCTTCTTCTGCTTCTTCTGATTCACCCTACAGACTTCACCTTCTCCTTCTCCTTCTTCTGCTTCTTCTGATTCACCCTCCTGATTTCACCTTCTCCTTCTCCTTCTTCTACTTCTTCTGATTCACCCTCCTGACTTCACCTTCTCCTTCTCCTTCTTCTGCTTCACCCTCCAGACTTCACCTTCTCCTTCTCCTTCTTCTGCTTCTTCTGATTCACCCTCCAGACTTCACCTTCTCCTTCTCCTTATTCTGCTTCTTCTCATTCACCCTCCAGACTTCACCTTCTCCTTCCCCTTCTTCTGCTTCTTCTGATTCACCCTCCAGACTTCACCTTCTCCTTCTCCTTCTTCTGCTTCTTCTGCTTCACCGTCCTGACTTCACCTTCTCCTTCTCCTTCTTCTACTTCTTCTGCTTCACCCCCCTGACTTCACCTGCTCCTTCTCCTTCTTCTGCTTCTTCTGATTCACCCTCCTAACTGCACCTTCTCCTTCTCCTTCGTCTACTTCTTCTGATTCACCCTCCTGACTTCACCTTCTCCTTCTCCTTCTTCTGCTTCTTCTGATTCACCCTCCAGACTTCACCTTCTCCTTCTCCTTCTTCTGCTTCTTCTGATTCACCCTCCAGACTTCATCTTCTCCTTCTCCTTCTTCTGCTTCTTCTGATTCACCCTCCAGACTTCACCTTCTCCTTCTCCTTCTTCTGCTTCTTCTGATTCACCCTCCAGACTTCACCTTCTCCTTCTCCTTCTTCTACTTCTTCTGATTCACCCTCCAGACTTCACCTTCTCCTTCTCCTTCTTATACTTCTTCAGATTCACCCTCCAGTCTTCACCTTCTCCTTCTCCTTCTTCTGTTTCTTCTGCTTCACCCTCCAGACTTCACCTTCTTCTTCTCTTTCTTCTGCTTTTTCTGATTCACCCTCCAGACTTCACCTTCTCCTTCTCCTTCTTCTGATTCTTCTGATTCACCCTCCAGACTTCACCTTCTCATTCTCCTTCTTCTGCTTCTTCTGATTCACCCTCCTGACTTCACCTTCTCCTTCTCCTTCTTCTACTTCTTCTGATTCACCCTCCTGACTTCACCTTCTCCTTCTCCTTCTTCTACTTCTTCTGCTTCACCCTCCAGACTTCACCTTCTCCTTCTCCTTCTTCTACTTCTTCTGATTCACCCTCCAGACTTCACCTTCTCCTTCTCCTTCTTCTGCTTCTTCTGCTTCACCCTCCTGACTTCACCTTCTCCTTCTCCTTCTTCTACTTCTTCTG
The DNA here is from genome assembly GCF_052327205.1 of Somniosus microcephalus. Lineage (NCBI taxonomy): Eukaryota > Metazoa > Chordata > Chondrichthyes > Squaliformes > Somniosidae > Somniosus > Somniosus microcephalus. The sequence goes on along the minus strand of NW_028225632.1, from coordinate 64,451 downwards.
ATTCACCCTCCAGACTTCACCTTCTCCTTCTCCTTCTTCTGCTTCTTCTGCTTCACCCTCCAGACTTCACCGTCTCCTTCTCCTTCTTCTGCTTCTTCTGCTTCGCCCTCCAGACTTCACCTTCTCCTTCTCCATATTCTGCTTCTTCTGCTTCACTCTCCTGACTTCACCTTCTCCTTCTCCTTCTTCTACTTCTTCTGATTCACCCTCCAGACTTCACCTTCTCCTTCTCCTTCTTCTGCTTCTTCTGCTTCACCCTCCAGACTTCAGCTTCTCCTTCTCCTTCTTCTGCTTCTTCTGCTGCGCCCTCCAGACTTCACCTTCTCCTTCTCCTTCTTCTGCTTCTTCTGCTTCACCGTCCTGACTTCACCTTCTCCTTCTCCTTCTTCTGTTTCTTCTGATTCACCCTCCAGACTTCACCTTCTCCTTCTTCTGCTTCTTCTGATTCACCCTCCAGACTTCACCTTCTCCTTCTCCTTCTTCTACTTCTTCTGATTCACCCTCCAGACTTCACCTTCTCCTTCTCCTTCTTCTGCTTCTTCTGATTCACCCTCCTGACTTCACCTTCTCCTTCTCCTTCTTCTACTTCTTCTGCTTCACCCTCCAGACTTCACCTTCTCCTTCTCCTTCTTCTACTTCTTCTGATTCACCCTCCAGACTTCACCTTCTCCTTCTCCTTCTTCTACTTCTTCTGATTCACCCTCCAGACTTCACCTTCTCCTTCTCCTTCTTCTGCTTCTTCTGATTCACCCTCCAGGCTTCACCTTCTCCTTCTCCTTATTCTGCTTCTTCTGCTTCACCCTCCAGACTTCACCGTCTCCTTCTCCTTCTTCTGCTTCTTCTGCTTCGCCCTCCAGACTTCACCTTCTCCTTCTCCATATTCTGCTTCTTCTGCTTCACTCTCCTGACTTCACCTTCTCCTTCTCCTTCTTCTACTTCTTCTGCTTCTCCCTCCAGACTTCACCTTCTCCTTCTCCTTCTTCTGCTTCTTCTGATTCACCCTCCAGACTTCACCTTCTCATTCTCCTTCTTCTACTTCTTCTGATTCACCCTCCAGACTTCACCTTCTCCTTCTCCTTCTTCTACTTCTTCTGATTCACCCTCCAGACTTCACCTTCTCCTTCTCCTTCTTCTACTTCTTCCGATTCACCCTCCTGACTTCACCTTCTCCTTCTCCTTCTTCTGCTTCTTCTGCTTCACCCTCCTGACTTCACCTTCTCCTTCTCCTTCTTCTACTTCTTCTGATTCACCCTCCAGACTTCACCTTCTCCTTCTCCTTCTTCTGCTTCTTCTGCTTCACCCTCCAGACTTCACCTTCTCCTTCTCCTTCTTCTGCTTCTTCTGCTTCGCCCTCCAGACATCACCTTCTCCTTCTCCTTCTTCTGCTTCTTCTGCTTCACCCTCCAGACTTCACCATCTCCTTCTCCTTCTTCTGCTTCTTCTGCTTCACTCTCCTGACTTCACCTTCTCCTTCACCTTCTTCTACTTCTTCTGATTCACCCTCCAGACTTCACCTTCTCCTTCTCCTTCTTCTGCTTCTTCTGATTCACCCTCCAGACTTCACCTTCTCCTTCTCCTTCGTCTACTTCTTCTGATTCACCCTCCAGACTACACCTTCTCCTTCTCCTTCTTCTACTTCTTCTGATTCACCCTCCAGACTTCACCTTCTCCTTCTCCTTCTTCTGTTACTTCTGATTCACCCTCCAGGCTCCAGCTTCTCCTTCTCCTTCTTCTACTTCTTCCGATTCACCCTCCTGACTTCACCTTCTCCTTCTCCTTCTTCTGCTTCTTCTGCTTCACCCTCCTGACTTCACCTTCTCCTTCTCCTTCTTCTACTTCTTCTGATTCACCCTCCAGACTTCACCTTCTCCTTCTCCTTCTTCTGCTTCTTCTGATTCACCCTCCAGACTTCATCTTCTCCTTCTCCTTCTTCTGCTTCTTCTGATTCACCCTCCAGACTTCACCTTCTCCTTCTCCTTCTTCTAGTTCTTCTGATTCACCCTCCTGACTTCACCTTCTCCTTCTCCTTCTTCTGCTTCTTCTGCTTCACCCTCCAGACTTCACCTTCTCCTGCTCCTTCTTCTGCTTCTTCTGCTTCACCCTCCAGACTTCACCTTCTCCTTCTCCTTCTTCTGCTTCTTCTGCTTCACCCTCCTGACTTCACCTTCTCCTTCTCCTTCTTCTACTTCTTCTGATTCACCCTCCAGACTTCACCTTCTCCTTCTCCTTCTTCTGCTTCTTCTGCTTCACCCTCCAGACTTCACCTTCTCCTTCTCCTTCTTCTGCTTCTTCTGCTTCGCCCTCCAGACTTCACCTTCTCCTTCTCCATATTCTGCTTCTTCTGCTTCACTCTCCTGACTTCACCTTCTCCTTCTCCTTCTTCTACTTCTTCTGATTCACCCTCCAGACTTCACCTTCTCCTTCTCCTTCTTCTACTTCTTCTGATTCACCCTCCAGACTTCACCTTCTCCTTCTCCTTCTTCTGCTTCTTCTTATTCACCCTCCAGACTTCAGCTTCTCCTTCTCCTTCTTCTACTTCTTCCGATTCACCCTCCTGACTTCACCTTCTCCTTCTCCTTCTTCTGCTTCTTCTGCTTCACCCTCCTGACTTCACCTTCTCCTTCTCCTTCTTCTACTTCTTCTGATTCACCCTCCAGACTTCACCTTCTCCTTCTCCTTCTTCTGCTTCTTCTGTTTCACCCTCCAGACTTCATCTTCTCCTTCTCCTTCTTCTGCTTCTTCTGATTCACCCTCCAGACTTCACCTTCTCCTTCTCCTTCTTCTACTTCTTCTGATTCACCCTCCTGACTTCACCTTCTCCTGCTCCTTCTTCTGCTTCTTCTGCTTCACCCTCCAGACTTCACCTTCTCCTGCTCCTTCTTCTGCTTCTTCTGCTTCACCCTCCAGACTTCACCTTCTCCTTCTCCTTCTTCTGCTTCTTCTGCTTCACCCTCCTGACTTCACCTTCTCCTTCTCCTTCTTCTACTTCTTCTGATTCACCCTCCAGACTTCACCTTCTCCTTCTCCTTCTTCTGCTTCTTCTGCTTCACCCTCCAGACTTCACCTTCTCCTTCTCCTTCTTCTGCTTCTTCTGCTTCGCCCTCCAGACTTCACCTTCTCCTTCTCCATATTCTGCTTCTTCTGCTTCACTCTCCTGACTTCACCTTCTCCTTCTCCTTCTTCTACTTCTTCTGATTCACCCTCCAGACTTCACCTTCTCCTTCTCCTTCTTCTACTTCTTCTGATTCACCCTCCAGACTTCACCTTCTCCTTCTCCTTCTTCTGCTTCTTCTTATTCACCCTCCAGACTTCACCTTCTCCTTCTCCTTCTTCTGCTTCTTCTTATTCACCCTCCAGACTTCACCTTCTCCTTCTCCTTCGTCTACTTCTTCTGATTCACCCTCCAGACTACACCTTCTCCTTCTCCTTCTTCTACTTCTTCTGGTTCACCCTCCAGACTTCACCTTCTCCTTCTCCTTCTTCTGTTTCTTCTGATTCATCCTCCAGACTTCACCTTCTCCTTCTCCTTCTTCTACTTCTTCTGATTCACCCTCCAGACTTTACCTTCTCCTTCTCCTTCTTCTACTTCTTCTGATTCACCCTCCAGACTTCACCTTCTCCTTCTCCTTCTTCTACTTCTTCTACTTCTCCCTCCAGACTTCACCTTCTCCTTCTCCTTCTTCTGCTTCTTCTGATTCACCCTCCAGACTTCACCTTCTCATTCTCCTTCTTCTACTTCTTCTGATTCACCCTCCAGACTTCACCTTCTCCTTCTCCTTCTTCTACTTCTTCTGATTCACCCTCCAGACTTCACCTTCTCCTTCTCCTTCTTCTACTTCTTCCGATTCACCCTCCTGACTTCACCTTCTCCTTCTCCTTCTTCTGCTTCTTCTGCTTCACCCTCCTGACTTCACCTTCTCCTTCTCCTTCTTCTACTTCTTCTGATTCACCCTCCAGACTTCACCTTCTCCTTCTCCTTCTTCTGCTTCTTCTGCTTCACCCTCCAGACATCACCTTCTCCTTCTCCTTCTTCTGCTTCTTCTGCTTCGCCCTCCAGACATCACCTTCTCCTTCTCCTTCTTCTGCTTCTTCTGCTTCACCCTCCAGACTTCACCATCTCCTTCTCCTTCTTCTGCTTCTTCTGCTTCACTCTCCTGACTTCACCTTCTCCTTCACCTTCTTCTACTTCTTCTGATTCACCCTTCAGACTTCACCTTCTCCTTCTCCTTCTTCTTCTTCTTCTGATTCACCCTCCAGACTTCACCTTCTCCTTCTCCTTCGTCTACTTCTTCTGATTCACCCTCCAGACTACACCTTCTCCTTCTCCTTCTTCAACTTCTTCTGATTCACCCTCCAGACTTCACCTTCTCCTTCTCCTTCTTCTGTTTCTTCTGATTCACCCTCCAGACTTCAGCTTCTCCTTCTCCTTCTTCTACTTCTTCTGATTCACCCTCCAGACTTCACCTTCTCCTTCTCCTTCTTCTACTTCTTCTGATTCACCCTCCAGACTTCACCTTCTCCTTCTCCTTCTTCTGCTTCTTCTGCTTCACCCTCCAGACTTCACCATCTCCTTCTCCTTCTTCTGCTTCTTCTGCTTCACTCTCCTGACTTCACCTTCTCCTTCACCTTCTTCTACTTCTTCTGATTCACCCTCCAGACTTCACCTTCTCCTTCTCCTTCTTCTGCTTCTTCTGCTTCACCCTCCAGACTTCACCTTCTCCTTCTCCTTCTTCTGCTTCTTCTGCTGCGCCCTCCAGACTTCACCTTCTCCTTCTCCTTCTTCTGCTTCTTCTGCTTCACCCTCCTGACATCACCTTCTCCTTCTCCTTCTTCTACTTCTTCTGCTTCACCCCCCTGACTTCACCTGCTCCTTCTCCTTCTTCTGCTTCTTCTGATTCACCCTCCTAACTTTACCTTCTCCTTCTCCTTCTTCTGCTTCTTCTGATTCACCCTCCTGACTTCACCTTCTCCTTCTCCTTCTTCTGCTTCTTCTAATTCACCCTCCAGACTTCACCTTCTCCTTGTCCTTCTTCTGCTTCTTCTGATTCACCCTCCAGACTTCACCTTCTCCTTCTCCTTCTTCTACTTCTTCTGATTCACCCTCCTGACTTCACCTTCTCCTTCTCCTTCTTCTGCTTCTTCTGCTTCACCCTCCAGACTTCACCTTCTCCTGCTCCTTCTTCTGCTTCTTCTGCTTCATCCTCCAGACTTCACCTTCTCCTTCTCCTTCTTCTGCTTCTTCTGCTTCACCCTCCTGACTTCACCTTCTCCTTCTCCTTCTTCTACTTCTTCTGATTCACCCTCCAGAGTTCACCTTCTCCTTCTCCTTCTTCTGCTTCTTCTGCTTCACCCTCCAGACTTCACCTTCTCCTTCTCCTTCTTCTGCTTCTTCTGCTTCGCCCTCCAGACTTCACCTTCTCCTTCTCCATATTCTGCTTCTTCTGCTTCACTCTCCTGACTTCACCTTCTCCTTCTCCTTCTTCTACTTCTTCTGATTCACCCTCCAGACTTCACCTTCTCCTTCTCCTTCTTCTACTTCTTCTGATTCACCCTCCAGACTTCACCTTCTCCTTCTCCTTCTTCTGCTTCTTCTTATTCACCCTCCAGACTTCACCTTCTCCTTCTCCTTCTTCTGCTTCTTCTTATTCACCCTCCAGACTTCACCTTCTCCTTCTCCTTCGTCTACTTCTTCTGATTCACCCTCCAGACTACACCTTCTCCTTCTCCTTCTTCTACTTCTTCTGATTCACCCTCCAGACTTCACCTTCTCCTTCTCCTTCTTCTGTTTCTTCTGATTCATCCTCCAGACTTCACCTTCTCCTTCTCCTTCTTCTACTTCTTCTGATTCACCCTCCAGACTTTACCTTCTCCTTCTCCTTCTTCTACTTCTTCTGATTCACCCTCCAGACTTCACCTTCTCCATCTCCTACTTCTACTTCTTCTACTTCTCCCTCCAGACTTCACCTTCTCCTTCTCCTTCTTCTGCTTCTTCTGATTCACCCTCCAGACTTCACCTTCTCATTCTCCTTCTTCTACTTCTTCTGATTCACCCTCCAGACTTCACCTTCTCCTTCTCCTTCTTCTACTTCTTCTGATTCACCCTCCAGACTTCACCTTCTCCTTCTCCTTCTTCTACTTCTTCCGATTCACCCTCCTGACTTCACCTTCTCCTTCTCCTTCTTCTGCTTCTTCTGCTTCACCTTCCTGACTTCACCTTCTCCTTCTCCTTCTTCTACTTCTTCTGATTCACCCTCCAGACTTCACCTTCTCCTTCTCCTTCTTCTGCTTCTTCTGCTTCACCCTCCAGACATCACCTTCTCCTTCTCCTTCTTCTGCTTCTTCTGCTTCGCCCTCCAGACATCACCTTCTCCTTCTCCTTCTTCTGCTTCTTCTGCTTCACCCTCCAGACTTCACCATCTCCTTCTCCTTCTTCTGCTTCTTCTGCTTCACTCTCCTGACTTCACCTTCTCCTTCACCTTCTTCTACTTCTTCTGATTCACCCTTCAGACTTCACCTTCTCCTTCTCCTTCTTCTTCTTCTTCTGATTCACCCTCCAGACTTCACCTTCTCCTTCTCCTTCGTCTACTTCTTCTGATTCACCCTCCAGACTACAGCTTCTCCTTCTCCTTCTTCAACTTCTTCTGATTCACCCTCCAGACTTCACCTTCTCCTTCTCCTTCTTCTGTTTCTTCTGATTCACCCTCCAGACTTCAGCTTCTCTCTCTCCTTCTTCTACTTCTTCTGATTCACCCTCCAGACTTCACCTTCTCCTTCTCCTTCTTCTACTTCTTCTGATTCACCCTCCAGACTTCACCTTCTCCTTCTCCTTCTTCTGCTTCTTCTGCTTCACCCTCCAGACTTCACCATCTCCTTCTCCTTCTTCTGCTTCTTCTGCTTCACTCTCCTGACTTCACCTTCTCCTTCACCTTCTTCTACTTCTTCTGATTCACCCTCCAGACTTCACCTTCTCCTTCTCCTTCTTCTGCTTCTTCTGCTTCACCCTCCAGACTTCACCTTCTCCTTCTCCTTCTTCTGCTTCTTCTGCTGCGCCCTCCAGACTTCACCTTCTCCTTCTCCTTCTTCTGCTTCTTCTGCTTCACCCTCCTGACTTCACCTTCTCCTTCTCCTTCTTCTACTTCTTCTGCTTCACCCCCCTGACTTCACCTGCTCCTTCTCCTTCTTCTGCTTCTTCTGATTCACCCTCCTAACTTTACCTTCTCCTTCTCCTTCTTCTGCTTCTTCTGATTCACCCTCCTGACTTCACTTTCTCCTTCTCCTTCTTCTGCTTCTTCTAATTCACCCTCCAGACTTCACCTTCTCCTTGTCCTTCTTCTGCTTCTTCTGATTCACCCTCCAGACTTCACCTTCTCCTTCTCCTTCTTCTGCTTCTTCTGATTGACCCTCCAGACCTCATCTTCTCCTTCTCCTTCTTCTACTTCTTCTGATTCACCCTCCAGACTTCATCTTCTCCTTCTCCTTCTTCTGCTTCTTCTGATTCACCCTCCAGACTTCACCTTCTCCTTCTCCTTCTTCTACTTCTTCTGATTCACCCTCCTGACTTCACCTTCTCCTTCTCCTTCTTCTGCTTCTTTTGCTTCACCCTCCAGACTTCACCTTCTCCTGCTCCTTCTTCTGCTTCTTCTGCTTCGCCCTCCAGACATCACCTTCTCCTTCTCCTTCTTCTGCTTCTTCTTATTCACCCTCCAGACTTCACCTTCTCCTTCTCCTTCGTCTACTTCTTCTGATTCACCCTCCAGACTACACCTTCTCCTTCTCCTTCTTCTACTTCTTCTGGTTCACCCTCCAGACTTCACCTTCTCCTTCTCCTTCTTCTGTTTCTTCTGATTCATCCTCCAGACTTCACCTTCTCCTTCTCCTTCTTCTACTTCTTCTGATTCACCCTCCAGACTTTACCTTCTCCTTCTCCTTCTTCTACTTCTTCTGATTCACCCTCCAGACTTCACCTTCTCCTTCTCCTTCTTCTACTTCTTCTACTTCTCCCTCCAGACTTCACCTTCTCCTTCTCCTTCTTCTGCTTCTTCTGATTCACCCTCCAGACTTCACCTTCTCATTCTCCTTCTTCTGCTTCTTCTTATTCACCCTCCAGACTTCACCTTCTCCTTCTCCTTCGTCTACTTCTTCTGATTCACCCTCCAGACTACACCTTCTCCTTCTCCTTCTTCTACTTCTTCTGATTCACCCTCCAGACTTCACCTTCTCCTTCTCCTTCTTCTGTTTCTTCTGATTCATCCTCCAGACTTCACCTTCTCCTTCTCCTTCTTCTACTTCTTCTGATTCACCCTCCAGACTTTACCTTCTCCTTCTCCTTCTTCTACTTCTTCTGATTCACCCTCCAGACTTCACCTTCTCCATCTCCTACTTCTACTTCTTCTACTTCTCCCTCCAGACTTCACCTTCTCCTTCTCCTTCTTCTGCTTCTTCTGATTCACCCTCCAGACTTCACCTTCTCATTCTCCTTCTTCTACTTCTTCTGATTCACCCTCCAGACTTCACCTTCTCCTTCTCCTTCTTCTACTTCTTCTGATTCACCCTCCAGACTTCACCTTCTCCTTCTCCTTCTTCTACTTCTTCCGATTCACCCTCCTGACTTCACCTTCTCCTTCTCCTTCTTCTGCTTCTTCTGCTTCACCTTCCTGACTTCACCTTCTCCTTCTCCTTCTTCTACTTCTTCTGATTCACCCTCCAGACTTCACCTTCTCCTTCTCCTTCTTCTGCTTCTTCTGCTTCACCCTCCAGACATCACCTTCTCCTTCTCCTTCTTCTGCTTCTTCTGCTTCGCCCTCCAGACATCACCTTCTCCTTCTCCTTCTTCTGCTTCTTCTGCTTCACCCTCCAGACTTCACCATCTCCTTCTCCTTCTTCTGCTTCTTCTGCTTCACTCTCCTGACTTCACCTTCTCCTTCACCTTCTTCTACTTCTTCTGATTCACCCTTCAGACTTCACCTTCTCCTTCTCCTTCTTCTTCTTCTTCTGATTCACCCTCCAGACTTCACCTTCTCCTTCTCCTTCGTCTACTTCTTCTGATTCACCCTCCAGACTACACCTTCTCCTTCTCCTTCTTCAACTTCTTCTGATTCACCCTCCAGACTTCACCTTCTCCTTCTCCTTCTTCTGTTTCTTCTGATTCACCCTCCAGACTTCAGCTTCTCTCTCTCCTTCTTCTACTTCTTCTGATTCACCCTCCAGACTTCACCTTCTCCTTCTCCTTCTTCTACTTCTTCTGATTCACCCTCCAGACTTCACCTTCTCCTTCTCCTTCTTCTGCTTCTTCTGCTTCACCCTCCAGACTTCACCATCTCCTTCTCCTTCTTCTGCTTCTTCTGCTTCACTCTCCTGACTTCACCTTCTCCTTCACCTTCTTCTACTTCTTCTGATTCACCCTCCAGACTTCACCTTCTCCTTCTCCTTCTTCTGCTTCTTCTGCTTCACCCTCCAGACTTCACCTTCTCCTTCTCCTTCTTCTGCTTCTTCTGCTGCGCCCTCCAGACTTCACCTTCTCCTTCTCCTTCTTCTGCTTCTTCTGCTTCACCCTCCTGACTTCACCTTCTCCTTCTCCTTCTTCTACTTCTTCTGCTTCACCCCCCTGACTTCACCTGCTCCTTCTCCTTCTTCTGCTTCTTCTGATTCACCCTCCTAACTTTACCTTCTCCTTCTCCTTCTTCTGCTTCTTCTGATTCACCCTCCTGACTTCACCTTCTCCTTCTCCTTCTTCTGCTTCTTCTAATTCACCCTCCAGACTTCACCTTCTCCTTGTCCTTCTTCTGCTTCTTCTGATTCACCCTCCAGACTTCACCTTCTCCTTCTCCTTCTTCTGCTTCTTCTGATTGACCCTCCAGACCTCATCTTCTCCTTCTCCTTCTTCTACTTCTTCTGATTCACCCTCCAGACTTCATCTTCTCCTTCTCCTTCTTCTGCTTCTTCTGATTCACCCTCCAGACTTCACCTTCTCCTTCTCCTTCTTCTACTTCTTCTGATTCACCCTCCTGACTTCACCTTCTCCTTCTCCTTCTTCTGCTTCTTTTGCTTCACCCTCCAGACTTCACCTTCTCCTGCTCCTTCTTCTGCTTCTTCTGCTTCGCCCTCCAGACATCACCTTCTCCTTCTCCTTCTTCTGCTTCTTCTTATTCACCCTCCAGACTTCACCTTCTCCTTCTCCTTCGTCTACTTCTTCTGATTCACCCTCCAGACTACACCTTCTCCTTCTCCTTCTTCTACTTCTTCTGGTTCACCCTCCAGACTTCACCTTCTCCTTCTCCTTCTTCTGTTTCTTCTGATTCATCCTCCAGACTTCACCTTCTCCTTCTCCTTCTTCTACTTCTTCTGATTCACCCTCCAGACTTTACCTTCTCCTTCTCCTTCTTCTACTTCTTCTGATTCACCCTCCAGACTTCACCTTCTCCTTCTCCTTCTTCTACTTCTTCTACTTCTCCCTCCAGACTTCACCTTCTCCTTCTCCTTCTTCTGCTTCTTCTGATTCACCCTCCAGACTTCACCTTCTCATTCTCCTTCTTCTACTTCTTCTGATTCACCCTCCAGACTTCACCTTCTCCTTCTCCTTCTTCTACTTCTTCTGATTCACCCTCCAGACTTCACCTTCTCCTTCTCCTTCTTCTACTTCTTCCGATTCACCCTCCTGACTTCACCTTCTCCTTCTCCTTCTTCTGCTTCTTCTGCTTCACCCTCCTGACTTCACCTTCTCCTTCTCCTTCTTCTACTTCTTCTGATTCACCCTCCAGACTTCACCTTCTCCTTCTCCTTCTTCTGCTTCTTCTGCTTCACCCTCCAGACATCACCTTCTCCTTCTCCTTCTTCTGCTTCTTCTGCTTCGCCCTCCAGACATCACCTTCTCCTTCTCCTTCTTCTGCTTCTTCTGCTTCACCCTCCAGACTTCACCATCTCCTTCTCCTTCTTCTGCTTCTTCTGCTTCACTCTCCTGACTTCACCTTCTCCTTCACCTTCTTCTACTTCTTCTGATTCACCCTTCAGACTTCACCTTCTCCTTCTCCTTCTTCTTCTTCTTCTGATTCACCCTCCAGACTTCACCTTCTCCTTCTCCTTCGTCTACTTCTTCTGATTCACCCTCCAGACTACACCTTCTCCTTCTCCTTCTTCAACTTCTTCTGATTCACCCTCCAGACTTCACCTTCTCCTTCTCCTTCTTCTGTTTCTTCTGATTCACCCTCCAGACTTCAGCTTCTCCTTCTCCTTCTTCTACTTCTTCTGATTCACCCTCCAGACTTCACCTTCTCCTTCTCCTTCTTCTACTTCTTCTGATTCACCCTCCAGACTTCACCTTCTCCTTCTCCTTCTTCTGCTTCTTCTGCTTCACCCTCCAGACTTCACCATCTCCTTCTCCTTCTTCTGCTTCTTCTGCTTCACTCTCCTGACTTCACCTTCTCCTTCACCTTCTTCTACTTCTTCTGATTCACCCTCCAGACTTCACCTTCTCCTTCTCCTTCTTCTGCTTCTTCTGCTTCACCCTCCAGACTTCACCTTCTCCTTCTCCTTCTTCTGCTTCTTCTGCTGCGCCCTCCAGACTTCACCTTCTCCTTCTCCTTCTTCTGCTTCTTCTGCTTCACCCTCCTGACATCACCTTCTCCTTCTCCTTCTTCTACTTCTTCTGCTTCACCCCCCTGACTTCACCTGCTCCTTCTCCTTCTTCTGCTTCTTCTGATTCACCCTCCTAACTTTACCTTCTCCTTCTCCTTCTTCTGCTTCTTCTGATTCACCCTCCTGACTTCACCTTCTCCTGCTCCTTCTTCTGCTTCTTCTGCTTCACCCTCCAGACTTCACCTTCTCCTTCTCCTTCTTCTGCTTCTTCTGCTTCACCCTCCTGACTTCACCTTCTCCTTCTCCTTCTTCTACTTCTTCTGATTCACCCTCCAGAGTTCACCTTCTCCTTCTCCTTCTTCTGCTTCTTCTGCTTCACCCTCCAGACTTCACCTTCTCCTTCTCCTTCTTCTGCTTCTTCTGCTTCGCCCTCCAGACTTCACCTTCTCCTTCTCCATATTCTGCTTCTTCTGCTTCACTCTCCTGACTTCACCTTCTCCTTCTCCTTCTTCTACTTCTTCTGATTCACCCTCCAGACTTCACCTTCTCCTTCTCCTTCTTCTACTTCTTCTGATTCACCCTCCAGACTTCACCTTCTCCTTCTCCTTCTTCTGCTTCTTCTTATTCACCCTCCAGACTTCACCTTCTCCTTCTCCTTCTTCTGCTTCTTCTTATTCACCCTCCAGACTTCACCTTCTCCTTCTCCTTCGTCTACTTCTTCTGATTCACCCTCCAGACTACACCTTCTCCTTCTCCTTCTTCTACTTCTTCTGATTCACCCTCCAGACTTCACCTTCTCCTTCTCCTTCTTCTGTTTCTTCTGATTCATCCTCCAGACTTCACCTTCTCCTTCTCCTTCTTCTACTTCTTCTGATTCACCCTCCAGACTTTACCTTCTCCTTCTCCTTCTTCTACTTCTTCTGATTCACCCTCCAGACTTCACCTTCTCCATCTCCTACTTCTACTTCTTCTACTTCTCCCTCCAGACTTCACCTTCTCCTTCTCCTTCTTCTGCTTCTTCTGATTCACCCTCCAGACTTCACCTTCTCATTCTCCTTCTTCTACTTCTTCTGATTCACCCTCCAGACTTCACCTTCTCCTTCTCCTTCTTCTACTTCTTCTGATTCACCCTCCAGACTTCACCTTCTCCTTCTCCTTCTTCTACTTCTTCCGATTCACCCTCCTGACTTCACCTTCTCCTTCTCCTTCTTCTGCTTCTTCTGCTTCACCTTCCTGACTTCACCTTCTCCTTCTCCTTCTTCTACTTCTTCTGATTCACCCTCCAGACTTCACCTTCTCCTTCTCCTTCTTCTGCTTCTTCTGCTTCACCCTCCAGACATCACCTTCTCCTTCTCCTTCTTCTGCTTCTTCTGCTTCGCCCTCCAGACATCACCTTCTCCTTCTCCTTCTTCTGCTTCTTCTGCTTCACCCTCCAGACTTCACCATCTCCTTCTCCTTCTTCTGCTTCTTCTGCTTCACTCTCCTGACTTCACCTTCTCCTTCACCTTCTTCTACTTCTTCTGATTCACCCTTCAGACTTCACCTTCTCCTTCTCCTTCTTCTTCTTCTTCTGATTCACCCTCCAGACTTCACCTTCTCCTTCTCCTTCGTCTACTTCTTCTGATTCACCCTCCAGACTACACCTTCTCCTTCTCCTTCTTCAACTTCTTCTGATTCACCCTCCAGACTTCACCTTCTCCTTCTCCTTCTTCTGTTTCTTCTGATTCACCCTCCAGACTTCAGCTTCTCTCTCTCCTTCTTCTACTTCTTCTGATTCACCCTCCAGACTTCACCTTCTCCTTCTCCTTCTTCTACTTCTTCTGATTCACCCTCCAGACTTCACCTTCTCCTTCTCCTTCTTCTGCTTCTTCTGCTTCACCCTCCAGACTTCACCATCTCCTTCTCCTTCTTCTGCTTCTTCTGCTTCACTCTCCTGACTTCACCTTCTCCTTCACCTTCTTCTACTTCTTCTGATTCACCCTCCAGACTTCACCTTCTCCTTCTCCTTCTTCTGCTTCTTCTGCTTCACCCTCCAGACTTCACCTTCTCCTTCTCCTTCTTCTGCTTCTTCTGCTGCGCCCTCCAGACTTCACCTTCTCCTTCTCCTTCTTCTGCTTCTTCTGCTTCACCCTCCTGACTTCACCTTCTCCTTCTCCTTCTTCTACTTCTTCTGCTTCACCCCCCTGACTTCACCTGCTCCTTCTCCTTCTTCTGCTTCTTCTGATTCACCCTCCTAACTTTACCTTCTCCTTCTCCTTCTTCTGCTTCTTCTGATTCACCCTCCTGACTTCACCTTCTCCTTCTCCTTCTTCTGCTTCTTCTAATTCACCCTCCAGACTTCACCTTCTCCTTGTCCTTCTTCTGCTTCTTCTGATTCACCCTCCAGACTTCACCTTCTCCTTCTCCTTCTTCTGCTTCTTCTGATTGACCCTCCAGACCTCATCTTCTCCTTCTCCTTCTTCTACTTCTTCTGATTCACCCTCCAGACTTCATCTTCTCCTTCTCCTTCTTCTGCTTCTTCTGATTCACCCTCCAGACTTCACCTTCTCCTTCTCCTTCTTCTACTTCTTCTGATTCACCCTCCTGACTTCACCTTCTCCTTCTCCTTCTTCTGCTTCTTTTGCTTCACCCTCCAGACTTCACCTTCTCCTGCTCCTTCTTCTGCTTCTTCTGCTTCGCCCTCCAGACATCACCTTCTCCTTCTCCTTCTTCTGCTTCTTCTGCTTCACCCTCCAGACTTCACCATCTCCTTCTCCTTCTTCTGCTTCTTCTGCTTCACTCTCCTGACTTCACCTTCTCCTTCACCTTCTTCTACTTCTTCTGATTCACCCTTCAGACTTCACCTTCTCCTTCTCCTTCTTCTTCTTCTTCTGATTCACCCTCCAGACTTCACCTTCTCCTTCTCCTTCGTCTACTTCTTCTGATTCACCCTCCAGACTACACCTTCTCCTTCTCCTTCTTCAACTTCTTCTGATTCACCCTCCAGACTTCACCTTCTCCTTCTCCTTCTTCTGTTTCTTCTGATTCACCCTCCAGACTTCAGCTTCTCTCTCTCCTTCTTCTACTTCTTCTGATTCACCCTCCAGACTTCACCTTCTCCTTCTCCTTCTTCTACTTCTTCTGATTCACCCTCCAGACTTCACCTTCTCCTTCTCCTTCTTCTGCTTCTTCTGCTTCACCCTCCAGACTTCACCATCTCCTTCTCCTTCTTCTGCTTCTTCTGCTTCACTCTCCTGACTTCACCTTCTCCTTCACCTTCTTCTACTTCTTCTGATTCACCCTCCAGACTTCACCTTCTCCTTCTCCTTCTTCTGCTTCTTCTGCTTCACCCTCCAGACTTCACCTTCTCCTTGTCCTTCTTCTGCTTCTTCTGATTCACCCTCCAGACTTCACCTTCTCCTTCTCCTTCTTCTGCTTCTTCTGATTGACCCTCCAGACCTCATCTTCTCCTTCTCCTTCTTCTACTTCTTCTGATTCACCCTCCAGACTTCATCCTCTCCTTCTCCTTCTTGTGCTTCTTCTGATTCACCCTCCAGACTTCACCTTCTCCTTCTCCTTCTTCTACTTCTTCTGATTCACCCTCCTGACTTCACCTTCTCCTTCTCCTTCTTCTGCTTCTTTTGCTTCACCCTCCAGACTTCACCTTCTCCTGCTCCTTCTTCTGCTTCTTCTGCTTCACCCTCCAGACTTCACCTTCTCCTTCTCCTTCTTCTGCTTCTTCTGCTTCACCCTCCTGACTTCACCTTCTCCTTCTCCTTCTTCTACTTCTTCTGATTCACCCTCCAGACTTCACCTTCTCCTTCTCCTTCTTCTGCTTCTTCTGCTTCACCCTCCAGACTTCACCTTCTCCTTCTCCTTCTTCTGCTTCTTCTGCTTCGCCCTCCAGACTTCACCTTCTCCTTCTCCATATTCTGCTTCTTCTGCTTCACTCTCCTGACTTCACCTTCTCCTTCTCCTTCTTCTACTTCTTCTGATTCACCCTCCAGACTTCACCTTCTCCTTCTCCTTCTTCTGCTTCTTCTGCTTCACCCTCCAGACTTCAGCTTCTCCTTCTCCTTCTTCTGCTTCTTCTGCTGCGCCCTCCAGACTTCACCTTCTCCTTCTCCTTCTTCTGCTTCTTCTGCTTCACCGTCCTGACTTCACCTTCTCCTTCTCCTTCTTCTACTTCTTCTGCTTCACCCCCCTGACTTCACCTGCTCCTTCTCCTTCTTCTGCTTCTTCTGATTCACCCTCCTAACTGCACCTTCTCCTTCTCCTTCTTCTACTTCTTCTGCTTCACCCTCCTGACTTCACCTTCTCCTTCTCCTTCTTCTGCTTCTTCTGATTCACCCTCCAGACTTCACCTTCTCCTTCTCCTTCTTCTGCTTCTTCTGATTCACCCTCCAGACTTCATCTTCTCCTTCTCCTTCTTCTGCTTATTCGGATTCACCCTCCAGACTTCACCTTCTCCTTCTCCTTCTTCTGCTTCTTCTGATTCACCCTCCAGACTTCACCTTCTCCTTCTCCTTCTTCTACTTCTTCTGATTCACCCTCCAGACTTCACCTTCTCCTTCTCCTTCTTATACTTCTTCAGATTCACCCTCCAGTCTTCACCTTCTCCTTCTCCTTCTTCTGTTTCTTCTGCTTCACCCTCCAGACTTCACCTTCTTCTTCTCTTTCTTCTGCTTTTTCTGATTCACCCTCCAGACTTCACCTTCTCCTTCTCCTTCTTCTGATTCTTCTGATTCACCCTCCAGACTTCACCTTCTCATTCTCCTTCTTCTGCTTCTTCTGATTCACCCTCCTGACTTCACCTTCTCCTTCTCCTTCTTCTACTTCTTCTGATTCACCCTCCTGACTTCACCTTCTCCTTCTCCTTCTTCTACTTCTTCTGCTTCACCCTCCAGACTTCACCTTCTCCTTCTCCTTCTTCTACTTCTTCTGATTCACCCTCCACACTTCACCTTCTCCTTCTCCTTCTTCTGCTTCTTCTGCTTCACCCTCCTGACTTCATCTTCTCCTTCTCCTTCTTCTACTTCTTCTGATTCACCCTCCAGACTTCACCTTCTCCTTCTCCTTCTTCTGCTTCTTCTGCTTCACCCTCCAGACTTCACCTTCTCCTTCTCCTTCTTCTGCTTCTTCTGCTTGGCCCTCCAGACTTCACCTTCTCCTTCTCCATATTCTGCTTCTTCTGCTTCACTCTCCTGACTTCACCTTCTCCTTCTCCTTCTTCTACTTCTTCTGATTCACCCTCCAGACTTCACCTTCTCCTTCTCCTTCTTCTGCTTCTTCTGCTTCAGCCTCCAGACTTCAGCTTCTCCTTCTCCTTCTTCTGCTTCTTCTGCTGCGCCCTCCAGACTTCACCTTCTCCTTCTCCTTCTTCTGCTTCTTCTGCTTCACCGTCCTGTCTTCACCTTCTCCTTCTCCTTCTTCTGTTTCTTCTGATTCACCCTCCAGACTTCACCTTCTCCTTCTCCTTCTTCTGCTTCTTCTGATTCACCCTCCAGACTTCACCTTCTCCTTCTCCTTCTTCTACTTCTTCTGATTCACCCTCGAGACTTCACCTTCTCCTTCTCCTTCTTCTGCTTCTTCTGATTCACCCTCCTCACTTCACCTTCTCCTTCTCCTTCTTCTACTTCTTCTGCTTCACCCTCCAGACTTCACCTTCTCCTTCTCCTTCTTCTACTTCTTCTGATTCACCCTCCAGACTTCACCTTCTCCTTCTCCTTCTTCTACTTCTTCTGATTCACCCTCCAGACTTCACCTTCTCCTTCTCCTTCTTCTGCTTCTTCTGATTCACCCTCCAGACTTCACCTTCTCCTTCTCCTTATTCTACTTCTTCTGATTCACCCTCCAGACTTCACCTTCTCCTTCTCCTTCTTCTGCTTCTTCTGATTCACCCTCCAGACTTCACCTTCTTCTTCTCCTTCTTCTGCTTCTTCTGATTCACCCTCCAGACTTCACCTTCTCCTTCTCCTTCTTCTACTCCTTCTGATTCACCCTCCAGACTTCACCATCTCCTTCTCCTTCTTCTGCTTCTTCTGATTCACCCTCCAGACTTCACCTTCTCCTTCTCCTTCTTCTGCTTCTTCTGATTCACCCTCCAGACTTCACCTTCTCCTTCTCCTTCTTCTGCTTCTTCTGATTCACCCTGCAGACTTCACCTTCTCCTTCTCCTTCTTCTGTTTCTTCTGATTCACCCTCCAGACTTCACCTTCTCCTTCTCCTTCTTCTGCTTCTTCTGATTCACCCTCCAGACTTCACCTTCTCCTTCTCCTTTTTCTACTTCTTCTGATTCACCCTCCAGACTTCACCTTCTCCTTCTCCTTCTTCTGCTTCTTCTGATTCACCCTCCTGACTTCACCTTCTCCTTCTCCTACTTCTACTTCTTCTGCTTCACCCTCCAGACTTCACCTTCTCCTTCTCCTGCTTCTACTTCTTCTGATTCACCCTCCAGACTTGACCTTCTCCTTTTCCTTCTTCTACTTCTTCTGATTCACCCTCCAGACTTCACCTTCTCCTTCTCCTTCTTCTGCTTCTTCTGCTTCACCGTCCTGACTTCACCTTCTCCTTCTCCTTCTTCTACTTCTTCTGCTTCATCCCCCTGACATCACCTGCTCCTTCTCCTTCTTCTGCTTCTTCTGATTCACCCTCCTAACTTCACCTTCTCCTTCTCCTTCTTCTGCTTCTTCTGATTCACCCTCCTGACTTCACCTTCTCCTTCTCCTTCTTCTGCTTCTTCTGATTCACCCTCCAGACTTCACCTTCTCCTTCTCCTTCTTCTGCTTCTTCTGATTCACCCTCCAGACTTCACCTTCTCCTTCTCCTTCTTCTGCTTCTTCTGATTCACCCTCCAGACCTCACCTTCCCTTCTCCCTCTTCTACTTCTTCTGATTCACCCTCCAGACTTCATCTTCTCCTTCTCCTTCTTCTGCTTCTTCTGATTCACCCTCCAGACTTCACCTTCTCCTTCTCCTTCTTCTACTTCTTCTGATTCACCCTCCAGACTTCACCTTCTCCTTCTCCTTCTTCTACTTCTTCTGATTCACCCTCCAGTCTTCACCTTCTCCTTCTCCTTCTTCTGTTTCTTCTGCTTCACCCTCCAGACTTCACCTTCTCCTTCTCTTTCTTCTGCTTCTTCTGATTCACCCTCCAGACTTCACCTTCTCCTTCTCCTTCTTCTGCTTCTTCTGATTCACCCTACAGACTTCACCTTCTCCTTCTCCTTCTTCTGCTTCTTCTGATTCACCCTCCTGATTTCACCTTCTCCTTCTCCTTCTTCTACTTCTTCTGATTCACCCTCCTGACTTCACCTTCTCCTTCTCCTTCTTCTGCTTCACCCTCCAGACTTCACCTTCTCCTTCTCCTTCTTCTGCTTCTTCTGATTCACCCTCCAGACTTCACCTTCTCCTTCTCCTTATTCTGCTTCTTCTCATTCACCCTCCAGACTTCACCTTCTCCTTCCCCTTCTTCTGCTTCTTCTGATTCACCCTCCAGACTTCACCTTCTCCTTCTCCTTCTTCTGCTTCTTCTGCTTCACCGTCCTGACTTCACCTTCTCCTTCTCCTTCTTCTACTTCTTCTGCTTCACCCCCCTGACTTCACCTGCTCCTTCTCCTTCTTCTGCTTCTTCTGATTCACCCTCCTAACTGCACCTTCTCCTTCTCCTTCGTCTACTTCTTCTGATTCACCCTCCTGACTTCACCTTCTCCTTCTCCTTCTTCTGCTTCTTCTGATTCACCCTCCAGACTTCACCTTCTCCTTCTCCTTCTTCTGCTTCTTCTGATTCACCCTCCAGACTTCATCTTCTCCTTCTCCTTCTTCTGCTTCTTCTGATTCACCCTCCAGACTTCACCTTCTCCTTCTCCTTCTTCTGCTTCTTCTGATTCACCCTCCAGACTTCACCTTCTCCTTCTCCTTCTTCTACTTCTTCTGATTCACCCTCCAGACTTCACCTTCTCCTTCTCCTTCTTATACTTCTTCAGATTCACCCTCCAGTCTTCACCTTCTCCTTCTCCTTCTTCTGTTTCTTCTGCTTCACCCTCCAGACTTCACCTTCTTCTTCTCTTTCTTCTGCTTTTTCTGATTCACCCTCCAGACTTCACCTTCTCCTTCTCCTTCTTCTGATTCTTCTGATTCACCCTCCAGACTTCACCTTCTCATTCTCCTTCTTCTGCTTCTTCTGATTCACCCTCCTGACTTCACCTTCTCCTTCTCCTTCTTCTACTTCTTCTGATTCACCCTCCTGACTTCACCTTCTCCTTCTCCTTCTTCTACTTCTTCTGCTTCACCCTCCAGACTTCACCTTCTCCTTCTCCTTCTTCTACTTCTTCTGATTCACCCTCCAGACTTCACCTTCTCCTTCTCCTTCTTCTGCTTCTTCTGCTTCACCCTCCTGACTTCACCTTCTCCTTCTCCTTCTTCTACTTCTTCTGATTCACCCTCCAGACTTCACCTTCTCCTTCTCCTTCTTCTGCTTCTTCTGCTTCACCCTCCAGACTTCACCGTCTCCTTCTCCTTCTTCTGCTTCTTCTGCTTCGCCCTCCAGACTTCACCTTCTCCTTCTCCATATTCTGCTTCTTCTGCTTCACTCTCCTGACTTCACCTTCTCCTTCTCCTTCTTCTACTTCTTCTGATTCACCCTCCAGACTTCACCTTCTCCTTCTCCTTCTTCTGCTTCTTCTGCTTCACCCTCCAGACTTCAGCTTCTCCTTCTCCTTCTTCTGCTTCTTCTGCTGCGCCCTCCAGACTTCACCTTCTCCTTCTCCTTCTTCTGCTTCTTCTGCTTCACCGTCCTGACTTCACCTTCTCCTTCTCCTTCTTCTGTTTCTTCTGATTCACCCTCCAGACTTCACCTTCTCCTTCTTCTGCTTCTTCTGATTCACCCTCCAGACTTCACCTTCTCCTTCTCCTTCTTCTACTTCTTCTGATTCACCCTCCAGACTTCACCTTCTCCTTCTCCTTCTTCTGCTTCTTCTGATTCACCCTCCTGACTTCACCTTCTCCTTCTCCTTCTTCTACTTCTTCTGCTTCACCCTCCAGACTTCACCTTCTCCTTCTCCTTCTTCTACTTCTTCTGATTCACCCTCCAGACTTCACCTTCTCCTTCTCCTTCTTCTACTTCTTCTGATTCACCCTCCAGACTTCACCTTCTCCTTCTCCTTCTTCTGCTTCTTCTGATTCACCCTCCAGGCTTCACCTTCTCCTTCTCCTTATTCTGCTTCTTCTGATTCACCCTCCAGACTTCACCTTCTCCTTCTCCTTCTTCTGCTTCTTCTGATTCACCCTCCAGACTTCACCTTCTCCTTCTCCTTCTTCTGCTTCTTCTGATTCACCCTCCAGACTTCACCTTCTTCTTCTCCTTCTTCTGCTTCTTCTGATTCACCCTCCAGACTTCACCTTCTCCTTCTCCTTCTTCTACTCCTTCTGATTCACCCTCCAGACTTCACCATCTCCTTCTCCTTCTTCTGCTTCTTCTGATTCACCCTCCAGACTTCACCTTCTCCTTCTCCTTCTTCTGCTTCTTCTGATTCACCCTCCAGACTTCATCTTCTCCTTCTCCTTCTTCTGCTTCTTCTGATTCACCCTGCAGACTTCACCTTCTCCTTCTCCTTCTTCTGTTTCTTCTGATTCACCCTCCAGACTTCACCTTCTCCTTCTCCTTCTTCTGCTTCTTCTGATTCACCCTCCAGACTTCACCTTCTCCTTCTCCTTCTTCTACTTCTTCTGATTCACCCTCCAGACTTCACCTTCTCCTTCTCCTTCTTCTGCTTCTTCTGATTCACCCTCCTGACTTCACCTTCTCCTTCTCCTTCTTCTACTTCTTCTGCTTCACCCTCCAGACTTCACCTTCTCCTTCTCCTTCTTCTACTTCTTCTGATTCACCCTCCAGACTTGACCTTCTCCTTTTCCTTCTTCTACTTCTTCTGATTCACCCTCCAGACTTCACCTTCTCCTTCTCCTTCTTCTGCTTCTTCTGCTTCACCGTCCTGACTTCACCTTCTCCTTCTCCTTCTTCTACTTCTTCTGCTTCATCCCCCTGACATCACCTGCTCCTTCTCCTTCTTCTGCTTCTTCTGATTCACCCTCCTAACTTCACCTTCTCCTTCTCCTTCTTCTGCTTCTTCTGATTCACCCTCCTGACTTCACCTTCTCCTTCTCCTTCTTCTGCTTCTTCTGATTCACCCTCCAGACTTCACCTTCTCCTTCTCCTTCTTCTGCTTCTTCTGATTCACCCTCCAGACTTCACCTTCTCCTTCTCCTTCTTCTGCTTCTTCTGATTCACCCTCCAGACCTCACCTTCTCCTTCTCCCTCTTCTACTTCTTCTGATTCACCCTCCAGACTTCATCTTCTCCTTCTCCTTCTTCTGCTTCTTCTGATTCACCCTCCAGACTTCACCTTCTCCTTCTCCTTCTTCTGCTTCTTCTGATTCACCCTCCAGACTTCACCTTCTCCTTCTCCTTCTTCTACTTCTTCTGATTCACCCTCCAGACTTCACCTTCTCCTTCTCCTTCTTCTGTTTCTTCTGCTTCACCCTCCAGACTTCACCTTCTCCTTCTCTTTCTTCTGCTTCTTCTGATTCACCCTCCAGACTTCACCTTCTCCTTCTCCTTCTTCTGCTTCTTCTGATTCACCCTACAGACTTCACCTTCTCCTTCTCCTTCTTCTGCTTCTTCTGATTCACCCTCCTGATTTCACCTTCTCCTTCTCCTTCTTCTACTTCTTCTGATTCACCCTCCTGACTTCACCTTCTCCTTCTCCTTCTTCTGCTTCACCCTCCAGACTTCACCTTCTCCTTCTCCTTCTTCTGCTTCTTCTGATTCACCCTCCAGACTTCACCTTCTCCTTCTCCTTATTCTGCTTCTTCTCATTCACCCTCCAGACTTCAACTTCTCCTTCTCCTTCTTCTGCTTCTTCTGATTCACCCTCCAGACTTCACCTTCTCCTTCTACTTCTTCTGCTTCTTCTGATTCACCCTCCAGACTTCACCTTCTTCTTCTCCTTCCTCTGCTTCTTCTGATTCACCCTCCAGACTTCACCTTCTCCTTCTCCTTCTTCTACTTCTTCTGATTCACCCTCCAGACTTCACCATCTCCTTCTCTTTCTTCTGCTTCTTCTGATTCACCCTCCAGACTTCACATTCTCCTTCTCCTTATTCTGATTCTTCTGATTCACCCTCCAGACTTCACCTTCTCCTTCTCCTTCTTCTGCTTCTTCTGATTCACCCTCCTGACTTCACCTTCCCCTTCTCCTTCTTCTACTTCTTCTGATTCACCCTCCAGACTACACCTTCTCCTTCTCCTTCTTCTACTTCTTCTGATTCACCCTCCAGACTTCACCTTCTCCTTCTCCTTCTTCTGTTTCTTCTGATTCACCCTCCAGACTTCAGCTTCTCCTTCTCCTTCTTCTACTTCTTCCGATTCACCCTCCTGACTTCACCTTCTCCTTCTACTTCTTCTGCTTCTTCTGCTTCACCCTCCTGACTTCACCTTCTCCTTCTCCTTCTTCTACTTCTTCTGATTCACCCTCCAGACTTCACCTTCTCCTTCTCCTTCTTCTGCTTCTTCTGATTCACCCTCCAGATTTCATCTTCTCCTTCTCCTTCTTCTGCTTCTTCTGATTCACCCTCCAGACTTCACCTTCTCCTTCTCCTTCTTCTACTTCTTCTGATTCACCCTCCTGACTTCACCTTCTCCTTCTCCTTCTTCTGCTTCTTCTGCTTCACCCTCCAGACTTCACCTTCTCCTGCTCCTTCTTCTGCTTCTTCTGCTTCACCCTCCAGACTTCACCTTCTCCTTCTCCTTCTTCTGCTTCTTCTGCTTCACCCTCCTGACTTCACCTTCTCCTTCTCCTTCTTCTACTTCTTCTGATTCACCCTCCAGACTTCACCTTCTCCTTCTCCTTCTTCTGCTTCTTCTGCTTCACCCTCCAGACTTCACCTTCTCCTTCTCCTTCTTCTGCTTCTTCTGATTCACCCTCCAGACTTCACCTTCTCCTTCTCCTTCTTCTACTTCTTCTGATTCACCCTCCAGACTTCACCTTCTCCTTCTCCTTCTTCTACTTCTTCTGATTCACCCTCCAGTCTTCACCTTCTCCTTCTCCTTCTTCTGTTTCTTCTGCTTCACCCTCCAGACTTCACCTTCTCCTTCTCTTTCTTCTGCTTCTTCTGATTCACCCTCCAGACTTCACCTTCTCCTTCTCCTTCTTCTGATTCTTCTGATTCACCCTACAGACTTCACCTTCTCCTTCTCCTTCTTCTGCTTCTTCTGATTCACCCTCCTGATTTCACCTTCTCCTTCTCCTTCTTCTACTTCTTCTGATTCACCCTCCTGACTTCACCTTCTCCTTCTCCTTCTTCTGCTTCACCCTCCAGACTTCACCTTCTCCTTCTCCTTCTTCTGCTTCTTCTGATTCACCCTCCAGACTTCACCTTCTCCTTCTCCTTATTCTGCTTCTTCTCATTCACCCTCCAGACTTCACCTTCTCCTTCTCCTTCTTCTGCTTCTTCTGATTCACCCTCCAGACTTCACCTTCTCCTTCTACTTCTTCTGCTTCTTCTGATTCACCCTCCAGACTTCACCTTCTTCTTCTCCTTCCTCTGCTTCTTCTGATTCACCCTCCAGACTTCACCTTCTCCTTCTCCTTCTTCTACTTCTTCTGATTCACCCTCCAGACTTCACCATCTCCTTCTCTTTCTTCTGCTTCTTCTGATTCACCCTCCAGACTTCACATTCTCCTTCTCCTTATTCTGATTCTTCTGATTCACCCTCCAGACTTCACCTTCTCCTTCTCCTTCTTCTGCTTCTTCTGATTCACCCTCCTGACTTCACCTTCTCCTTCTCCTTCTTCTACTTCTTCTGATTCACCCTCCAGACTACACCTTCTCCTTCTCCTTCTTCTACTTCTTCTGATTCACCCTCCAGACTTCACCTTCTCCTTCTCCTTCTTCTGTTTCTTCTGATTCACCCTCCAGACTTCAGCTTCTCCTTCTCCTTCTTCTACTTCTTCCGATTCACCCTCCTGACTTCACCTTCTCCTTCTCCTTCTTCTGCTTCTTCTGCTTCACCCTCCTGACTTCACCTTCTCCTTCTCCTTCTTCTACTTCTTCTGATTCACCCTCCAGACTTCACCTTCTCCTTCTCCTTCTTCTGCTTCTTCTGATTCACCCTCCAGACTTCATCTTCTCCTTCTCCTTCTTCTGCTTCTTCTGATTCACCCTCCAGACTTCACCTTCTCCTTCTCCTTCTTCTACTTCTTCTGATTCACCCTCCTGACTTCACCTTCTCCTTCTCCTTCTTCTGCTTCTTCTGCTTCACCCTCCAGACTTCACCTTCTCCTGCTCCTTCTTCTGCTTCTTCTGCTTCACCCTCCAGACTTCACCTTCTCCTTCTCCTTCTACTGCTTCTTCTGCTTCACCCTCCTGACTTCACCTTCTCCTTCTCCTTCTTCTACTTCTTCTGATTCACCCTCCAGACTTCACCTTCTCCTTCTCCTTCTTCTGCTTCTTCTGCTTCACCCTCCAGACTTCACCTTCTCCTTCTCCTTCTTCTGCTTCTTCTGCTTCGCCCTCCAGACTTCACCTTCTCCTTCTCCATATTCTGCTTCTTCTGCTTCACTCTCCTGACTTCACCTTCTCCTTCTCCTTCTTCTACTTCTTCTGATTCACCCTCCAGACTTCACCTTCTCCTTCTCCTTCTTCTGCTTCTTCTTATTCACCCTCCAGACTTCACCTTCTCCTTCTCCTTCGTCTACCTCTTCTGATTCACCCTCCAGACTACACCTTCTCCTTCTCCTTCTTCTACTTCTTCTGATTCACCCTCCAGACTTCACCTTCTCCTTCTCCTTCTTCTGTTTCTTCTGATTCATCCTCCAGACTTCACCTTCTCCTTCTCCTTCTTCTACTTCTTCTGATTCACCCTCCAGACTTCTCCTTCTCCTTCTCCTTCTTCTACTTCTTCTGATTCACCCTCCAGACTTCACCTTCTCCTTCTCCTTCTTCTACTTCTTCTACTTCTCCCTCCAGACTTCACCTTCTCCTTCTCCTTCTTCTGCTTCTTCTGATTCACCCTCCAGACTTCACCTTCTCATTCTCCTTCATCTACTTCTTCTGATTCACCCTCCAGACTTCACCTTCTCCTTCTCCTTCTTCTACTTCTTCTGATTCACCCTCCAGACTTCACCTTCTCCTTCTCCTTCTTCTACTTCTTCCGATTCACCCTCCTGACTTCACCTTCTCCTTCTCCTTCTTCTGCTTCTTCTGCTTCACCCTCCTGACTTCACCTTCTCCTTCTCCTTCTTCTACTTCTTCTGATTCTCCCTCCAGACTTCACCTTCTCCTTCTCCTTCTTCTGCTTCTTCTGCTTCACCCTCCAGACATCACCTTCTCCTTCTCCTTCTTCTGCTTCTTCTGCTTCGCCCTCCAGACATCACCTTCTCCTTCTCCTTCTTCTGCTTCTTCTGCTTCACCCTCCAGACTTCACCATCTCCTTCTCCTTCTTCTGCTTCTTCTGCTTCACTCTCCTGACTTCACCTTCTCCTTCACCTTCTTCTACTTCTTCTGATTCACCCTTCAGACTTCACCTTCTCCTTCTCCTTCTTCTGCTTCTTCTGATTCACCCTCCAGACTTCACCTTCTCCTTCTCCTTCGTCTACTTCTTCTGATTCACCCTCCAGACTACACCTTCTCCTTCTCCTTCTTCTACTTCTTCTGATTCACCCTCCAGACTTCACCTTCTCCTTCTCCTTCTTCTGTTTCTTCTGATTCACCCTCCAGACTTCAGCTTCTCCTTCTCCTTCTTCTACTTCTTCTGATTCACCCTCCAGACTTCACCTTCTCCTTCTCCTTCTTCTACTTCTTCTGATTCACCCTCCAGACTTCACCTTCTCCTTCTCCTTCTTCTGCTTCTTCTGCTTCACCCTCCAGACTTCACCATCTCCTTCTCCTTCTTCTGCTTCTTCTGCTTCACTCTCCTGACTTCACCTTCTCCTTCACCTTCTTCTACTTCTTCTGATTCACCCTCCAGACTTCACCTTCTCCTTCTCCTTCTTCTGCTTCTTCTGCTTCACCCTCCAGACTTCACCTTCTCCTTCTCCTTCTTCTGCTTCTTCTGCTGCGCCCTCCAGACTTCACCTTCTCCTTCTCCTTCTTCTGCTTCTTCTGCTTCACCCTCCTGACTTCACCTTCTCCTTCTCCTTCTTCTACTTCTTCTGCTTCACCCCCCTGACTTCACCTGCTCCTTCTCCTTCTTCTGCTTCTTCTGATTCACCCTCCTAACTTTACCTTCTCCTTCTCCTTCTTCTGCTTCTTCTGATTCACCCTCCTGACTTCACCTTCTCCTTCTCCTTCTTCTGCTTCTTCTAATTCACCCTCCAGACTTCACCTTCTCCTTGTCCTTCTTCTGCTTCTTCTGATTCACCCTCCAGACTTCACCTTCTCCTTCTCCTTCTTCTGCTTCTTCTGATTGACCCTCCAGACCTCATCTTCTCCTTCTCCTTCTTCTACTTCTTCTGATTCACCCTCCAGACTTCATCTTCTCCTTCTCCTTCTTCTGCTTCTTCTGATTCACCCTCCAGACTTCACCTTCTCCTTCTCCTTCTTCTACTTCTTCTGATTCCCCCTCCTGACTTCACCTTCTCCTTCTCCTTCTTCTGCTTCTTCTGCTTCACCCTCCAGACTTCACCTTCTCCTGCTCCTTCTTCTGCTTCTTCTGCTTCACCCTCCAGACTTCACCTTCTCCTTCTCCTTCTTCTGCTTCTTCTGCTTCACACTCCTGACTTCACCTCCTCCTTCTCCTTCTTCTACTTCTTCTGATTCACCCTCCAGACTTCACCTTCTCCTTCTCCTTCTTCTGCTTCTTCTGCTTCACCCTCCAGACTTCACCTTCTCCTTCTCCTTCTTCTGCTTCTTCTGCTTCGCCCTCCAGACTTCACCTTCTCCTTCTCCATATTCTGCTTCTTCTGCTTCACTCTCCTGACTTCACCTTCTCCTTCTCCTTCTTCTACTTCTTCTGATTCACCCTCCAGACTTCACCTTCTCCTTCTCCTTCTTCTGCTTCTTCTGCTTCACCCTCCAGACTTCAGCTTCTCCTTCTCCTTCTTCTGCTTCTTCTGCTGCGCCCTCCAGACTTCACCTTCTCCTTCTCCTTCTTCTGCTTCTTCTGCTTCACCGTCCTGACTTCACCTTCTCCTTCTCCTTCTTCTACTTCTTCTGCTTCACCCCCCTGACTTCACCTGCTCCTTCTCCTTCTTCTGCTTCTTCTGATTCACCCTCCTAACTGCACCTTCTCCTTCTCCTTCTTCTACTTCTTCTGATTCACCCTCCTGACTTCACCTTCTCCTTCTCCTTCTTCTGCTTCTTCTGATTCACCCTCCAGACTTCACCTTCTCCTTCTCCTTCTTCTGCTTCTTCTGATTCACCCTCCAGACTTCACCTTCTCCTTCTCCTTCTTCTGCTTCTTCTGATTCACCCTCCAGACTTCATCTTCTCCTTCTCCTTCTTCTGCTTCTTCTGATTCACCCTCCAGACTTCACCTTCTCCTTCTCCTTCTTCTGCTTCTTCTGATTCACCCTCCAGACTTCACCTTCTCCTTCTCCTTCTTCTACTTCTTCTGATTCACCCTCCAGACTTCACCTTCTCCTTCTCCTTCTTATACTTCTTCAGATTCACCCTCCAGTCTTCACCTTCTCCTTCTCCTTCTTCTGTTTCTTCTGCTTCACCCTCCAGACTTCACCTTCTTCTTCTCTTTCTTCTGCTTCTTCTGATTCACCCTCCAGACTTCACCTTCTCCTTCTCCTTCTTCTGCTTCTTCTGATTCACCCTCCAGACTTCACCTTCTCATTCTCCTTCTTCTGCTTCTTCTGATTCACCCTCCTGACTTCACCTTCTCCTTCTCCTTCTTCTACTTCTTCTGATTCACCCTCCTGACTTCACCTTCTCCTTCTCCTTCTTCTACTTCTTCTGCTTCACCCTCCAGACTTCACCTTCTCCTTCTCCTTCTTCTACTTCTTCTGATTCACCCTCCAGACTTCACCTTCTCCTTCTCCTTCTTCTGCTTCTTCTGATTCACCCTCCAGACTTCACCTTCTCCTTCTCCTTATTCTGCTTCTTCTGATTCACCCTCCAGACTTCACCTTCTCCTTCTCCTTCTTCTGATTCACCCTCCAGACTTCACCTTCTCCTTCTCCTTCTTCTGCTTCTTCTGATTCACCCTCCAGACTTCACCTTCTTCTTCTCCTTCTTCTGCTTCTTCTGATTCAACCTCCAGACTTCACCTTCTCCTTCTCCTTCTTCTACTCCTTCTGATTCACCCTCCAGACTTCACCATCTCCTTCTCCTTCTTCTGATTCACCCTCCAGACTTCACCTTCTCCTTCTCCTTCTTCTGCTTCTTCTGATTCACCCTCCAGACTTCACCTTCTCCTTCTCCTTCTTCTGCTTCTTCTGATTCACCCTGCAGACTTCACCTTCTCCTTCTCCTTCTTCTGTTTCTTCTGATTCACCCTCCAGACTTCACCTTCTCCTTCTCCTTCTTCTGCTTCTTCTGATTCACCCTCCAGACTTCACCTTCTCCTTCTCCTTCTTCTACTTCTTCTGATTCACCCTCCAGACTTCACCTTCTCCTTCTCCTTCTTCTGCTTCTTCTGACTCACCCTCCAGACTTCACCTTCTCCTTCTCCTTCTTCTACTTCTTCTGCTTCACCCTCCAGACTGCACCTTCTCCTTCTCCTTCTTCTACTTCTTCTGATTCACCCTCCAGACTTCACCTTCTCCTTCTCCTTCTTCTGCTTTTTCTGATTCACCCTCCAGACTTCACCTTCTCCTTCTCCTTATTCTGCTTCTTGTGATTCACCCTCCAGACTTCACCTTCTCCTTCTCCTTCTTCTGCTTCTTCTGATTCACCCTCCAGACTTCACCTTCTCCTTCTCCTTCTTCTGCTTCTTCTGATTCACCCTCCAGACTTCACCTTCTCCTTCTCCTTATTCTACTTCTTCTGATTCACCCTTCAGACTTCACCTTCTCCTTCTCCTTCTTCTGCTTCTTCTGATTCACCCTCCTGACTTCACCTTCTCCTTCACCTTCTTCTACTTCTTCTGATTCACCCTCCAGACTTCACCTTCTCCTTCTCCTTCTTCTGCTTCTTCTGCTTCACCCTCCAGACTTCACCTTCTCCTTCTCCTTCTTCTGCTTCTTCTGCTGCGCCCTCCAGACTTCACCTTCTCCTTCTCCTTCTTCTGCTTCTTCTGCTTCACCCTCCTGACTTCACCTTCTCCTTCTCCTTCTTCTACTTCTTCTGCTTCACCCCCCTGACTTCACCTGCTCCTTCTCCTTCTTCTGCTTCTTCTGATTCACCCTCCTAACTTTACCTTCTCCTTCTCCTTCTTCTGCTTCTTCTGATTCACCCTCCTGACTTCACCTTCTCCTTCTCCTTCTTCTGCTTCTTCTAATTCACCCTCCAGACTTCACCTTCTCCTTGTCCTTCTTCTGCTTCTTCTGATTCACCCTCCAGACTTCACCTTCTCCTTCTCCTTCTTCTGCTTCTTCTGATTGACCCTCCAGACCTCATCTTCTCCTTCTCCTTCTTCTACTTCTTCTGATTCACCCTCCAGACTTCATCTTCTCCTTCTCCTTCTTCTGCTTCTTCTGATTCACCCTCCAGACTTCACCTTCTCCTTCTCCTTCTTCTACTTCTTCTGATTCCCCCTCCTGACTTCACCTTCTCCTTCTCCTTCTTCTGCTTCTTCTGCTTCACCCTCCAGACTTCACCTTCTCCTGCTCCTTCTTCTGCTTCTTCTGCTTCACCCTCCAGACTTCACCTTCTCCTTCTCCTTCTTCTGCTTCTTCTGCTTCACACTCCTGACTTCACCTCCTCCTTCTCCTTCTTCTACTTCTTCTGATTCACCCTCCAGACTTCACCTTCTCCTTCTCCTTCTTCTGCTTCTTCTGCTTCACCCTCCAGACTTCACCTTCTCCTTCTCCTTCTTCTGCTTCTTCTGCTTCGCCCTCCAGACTTCACCTTCTCCTTCTCCATATTCTGCTTCTTCTGCTTCACTCTCCTGACTTCACCTTCTCCTTCTCCTTCTTCTACTTCTTCTGATTCACCCTCCAGACTTCACCTTCTCCTTCTCCTTCTTCTGCTTCTTCTGCTTCACCCTCCAGACTTCAGCTTCTCCTTCTCCTTCTTCTGCTTCTTCTGCTGCGCCCTCCAGACTTCACCTTCTCCTTCTCCTTCTTCTGCTTCTTCTGCTTCACCGTCCTGACTTCACCTTCTCCTTCTCCTTCTTCTACTTCTTCTGCTTCACCCCCCTGACTTCACCTGCTCCTTCTCCTTCTTCTGCTTCTTCTGATTCACCCTCCTAACTGCACCTTCTCCTTCTCCTTCTTCTACTTCTTCTGATTCACCCTCCTGACTTCACCTTCTCCTTCTCCTTCTTCTGCTTCTTCTGATTCACCCTCCAGACTTCACCTTCTCCTTCTCCTTCTTCTGCTTCTTCTGATTCACCCTCCAGACTTCACCTTCTCCTTCTCCTTCTTCTGCTTCTTCTGATTCACCCTCCAGACTTCATCTTCTCCTTCTCCTTCTTCTGCTTCTTCTGATTCACCCTCCAGACTTCACCTTCTCCTTCTCCTTCTTCTGCTTCTTCTGATTCACCCTCCAGACTTCACCTTCTCCTTCTCCTTCTTCTACTTCTTCTGATTCACCCTCCAGACTTCACCTTCTCCTTCTCCTTCTTATACTTCTTCAGATTCACCCTCCAGTCTTCACCTTCTCCTTCTCCTTCTTCTGTTTCTTCTGCTTCACCCTCCAGACTTCACCTTCTTCTTCTCTTTCTTCTGCTTCTTCTGATTCACCCTCCAGACTTCACCTTCTCCTTCTCCTTCTTCTGCTTCTTCTGATTCACCCTCCAGACTTCACCTTCTCATTCTCCTTCTTCTGCTTCTTCTGATTCACCCTCCTGACTTCACCTTCTCCTTCTCCTTCTTCTACTTCTTCTGATTCACCCTCCTGACTTCACCTTCTCCTTCTCCTTCTTCTACTTCTTCTGCTTCACCCTCCAGACTTCACCTTCTCCTTCTCCTTCTTCTACTTCTTCTGATTCACCCTCCAGACATCACCTTCTCCTTCTCCTTCTTCTGCTTCTTCTGATTCACCCTCCAGACTTCACCTTCTCCTTCTCCTTATTCTGCTTCTTCTGATTCACCCTCCAGACTTCACCTTCTCCTTCTCCTTCTTCTGATTCACCCTCCAGACTTCACCTTCTCCTTCTCCTTCTTCTGCTTCTTCTGATTCACCCTCCAGACTTCACCTTCTTCTTCTCCTTCTTCTGCTTCTTCTGATTCACCCTCCAGTCTTCACCTTCTCCTTCTCCTTCTTCTACTCCTTCTGATTCACCCTCCAGACTTCACCATCTCCTTCTCCTTCTTCTGATTCACCCTCCAGACTTCACCTTCTCCTTCTCCTTCTTCTGCTTCTTCTGATTCACCCTCCAGACTTCACCTTCTCCTTCTCCTTCTTCTGCTTCTTCTGATTCACCCTGCAGACTTCACCTTCTCCTTCTCCTTCTTCTGTTTCTTCTGATTCACCCTCCAGACTTCACCTTCTCCTTCTCCTTCTTCTGCTTCTTCTGATTCACCCTCCAGACTTCACCTTCTCCTTCTCCTTCTTCTACTTCTTCTGATTCACCCTCCAGACTTCACCTTCTCCTTCTCCTTCTTCTGCTTCTTCTGATTCACCCTCCAGACTTCACCTTCTCCTTCTCCTTCTTCTACTTCTTCTGCTTCACCCTCCAGACTGCACCTTCTCCTTCTCCTTCTTCTACTTCTTCTGATTCACCCTCCAGACTTCACCTTCTCCTTCTCCTTCTTCTGCTTTTTCTGATTCACCCTCCAGACTTCACCTTCTCCTTCTCCTTATTCTGCTTCTTCTGATTCACCCTCCAGACTTCACCTTCTCCTTCTCCTTCTTCTGCTTCTTCTGATTCACCCTCCAGACTTCACCTTCTCCTTCTCCTTCTTCTGCTTCTTCTGATTCACCCTCCAGACTTCACCTTCTCCTTCTCCTTATTCTACTTCTTCTGATTCACCCTTCAGACTTCACCTTCTCCTTCTCCTTCTTCTGCTTCTTCTGATTCACCCTCCTGACTTCACCTTCTCCTTCTCCTTCTTCTACATCTTCTGATTCACCCTCCTGACTTCACCTTCTCCTTCTCCTTCTTCTACTTCTTCTGCTTCACCCTCCAGACTTCACCTTCTCCTTCTCCTTCTTCTACATCTTCTGATTCACCCTCCAGACTTCACCTTCTCCTTCTCCTTCTTCTACTTCTTCTGATTCACCCTCCAGACTTCACCTTCTCCTTCTCCTTCTTCTACTTCTTCTGATTCACCCTCCAGACTTCACCTTCTCATTCTCCTTCTTCTGCTTCTTCTGTTTCACCCTCCAGACTTCACCTTCTCCTTCTCCTTATTCTGCTTCTTCTGAATCACCCTCCAGACTTCACCTTCTCCTTCTCCTTCTTCTGCTTCTTCTGATTCACCCTCCAGACTTCACCTTCTCCTTCTCCTTCTTCTGCTTCTTCTGATTCACCCTCCAGACTTCACCTTCTCCTTCTCCTTCTTCTACTTCTTCTGATTCACCCTCCAGACTTCACCTTCTCCATCTCCTTCTTCTGCTTCTTCTGATTCACCCTCCAGACTTCACCTTCTCCTTCTCCTTCGTCTACTTCTTCTGATTCACCCTCCAGACTTCACCTTCTCCTTCTCCTTCTTCTGCTTCTTCTGATTCACCCTCCAGACTTCACCTTCTCCTTCTACTTCTTCGACTTCTTCTGATTCACCCTCCAGACTTCACCTTCTCCTTCTCTTTCTTCTGCTTCTTCTGATTCACCCTCCAGACTTCACCTTCTCCTTCTCCTTCTTCTGATTCTTCTGATTCACCCTCCAGACTTCACCTTCTCCTTCTCCTTCTTCTGCTTCTTCTGATTCACCCTCCTGACTTCACCTTCTCCTTCTCCTTCTTCTACATCTTCTGATTCACCCTCCTGACTTCACCTTCTCCTTCTCCTTCTTCTACTTCTTCTGCTTCACCCTCCAGACTTCAGCTTCTCCTTCTCCTTCTTCTACTTCTTCTGATTCACCCTCCAGACTTCACCTTCTCCTTCTCCTTCTTCTACTTCTTCAGATTCACCCTCCAGACTTCTCCTTCTCCTTCTCCTTCTTCTACTTCTTCTGATTCACCCTCCAGACTTCACCTTCTCCTTCTCCTTCTTCTGCTTCTTCTGATTCACCCTCCAGACTTCACCTTCTCCTTCTCCTTATTCTGCTTCTTCTGAATCACCCTCCAGACTTCACCTTCTCCTTCTCCTTCTTCTGCTTCTTCTGATTCACCCTCCAGACTTCACCTTCTCCTTCTCCTTCTTCTGCTTCTTCTGATTCACCCTCCAGACTTCACCTTCTCCTTCTCCTTCTTCTACTTCTTCTGATTCACCCTCCAGACTTCACCTTCTCCATCTCCTTCTTCTGCTTCTTCTGATTCACCCTCCAGACTTCACCTTGTCCTTCTCCTTCGTCTACTTCTTCTGATTCACCCTCCAGACTACACCTTCTCCTTCTCCTTCTTCTACTTCTTCTGATTCACCCTCCAGACTTCACCTTCTCCTTCTCCTTCTTCTGTTTCTTCTGATTCACCCTCCAGACTTCACCTTCTCCTTCTCCTTCTTCTACTACTTCTGATTCACCCTCCAGACTTCACCTTCTCCTTCTCCTTCTTCTACTTCTTCTGATTCACCCTCCAGACTTCATCTTCTCCTTCTCCTTCTTCTGCTTCTTCTGATTCACCCTCCAGACTTCACCTTCTCCTTCTCCTTCTTCTGCTTCTTCTGATTCACCCTCCAGACTTCACCTTCTCCTTCTCCTTCTTCTACTTCTTCTGATTCACCCTCCAGACTTCACCTTCTCCTTCTCCTTCTTCTACTTCTTCTGATTCACCCTCCAGTCTTCACCTTCTCCTTCTCCTTCTTCTGTTTCTTCTGCTTCACCCTCCAGACTTCACCTTCTCCTTCTCTTTCTTCTACTTCTTCTGATTCACCCTCCAGACTTCACCTTCTCCTTCTCCTTCTTCTACTTCTTCTGATTCACCCTCCAGACTTCCCCTTCTCCTTCTCTTTCTTCTGCTTCTTCTGATTCACCCTCCAGACTTCACCTTCTCCTTCTCCTTCTTCTGATTCTTCTGATTCACCCTCCAGACTTCACCTTCTCCTTCTCCTTCTTCTGCTTCTTCTGATTCACCCTCCTGACTTCACCGTCTCCTTCTCCTTCTTCTACTTCTTCTGATTCACCCTCCTGACTTCACCTTCTCCTTCTCCTTCTTCTACTTCTTCTGCTTCACCCTCCAGACTTCACCTTCTCCTTCTCCTTCTTCTACTTCTTCTGATTCACCCTCCAGACTTGACCTTCTCCTTTTCCTTCTTCTACTTCTTCTGATTCACCCTCCAGACTTCACCTTCTCCTTCTCCTTCTTCTGCTTCTTCTGCTTCACCGTCCTGACTTCACCTTCTCCTTCTCCTTCTTCTACTTCTTCTGCTTCATCCCCCTGACATCACCTGCTCCTTCTCCTTCTTCTGCTTCTTCTGATTCACCCTCCTAACTCCACCTTCTCCTTCTCCTTCTTCTGCTTCTTCTGATTCACCCTCCTGACTTCACCTTCTCCTTCTCCTTCTTCTGCTTCTTCTGATTCACCCTCCAGACTTCACCTTCTCCTTCTCCTTCTTCTGCTTCTTCTGATTCACCCTCCAGACTTCACCTTCTCCTTCTCCTTCTTCTGCTTCTTCTGATTCACCCTCCAGACCTCACCTTCTCCTTCTCCTTCTTCTACTTCTTCTGATTCACCCTCCAGACTTCATCTTCTCCTTCTCCTTCTTCTGCTTCTTCTGATTCACCCTCCAGACTTCACCTTCTCCTTCTCCTTCTTCTGCTTCTTCTGATTCACCCTCCAGACTTCACCTTCTCCTTCTCCTTCTTCTACTTCTTCTGATTCACCCTCCAGACTTCACCTTCTCCTTCTCCTTCTTCTACTTCTTCTGATTCACCCTCCAGTCTTCACCTTCTCCTTCTCCTTCTTCTGTTTCTTCTGCTTCACCCTCCAGACTTCACCTTCTCCTTCTCTTTCTTCTGCTTCTTCTGATTCACCCTCCAGACTTCACCTTCTCCTTCTCCTTCTTCTGATTCTTCTGATTCACCCTACAGACTTCACCTTCTCCTTCTCCTTCTTCTGCTTCTTCTGATTCACCCTCCTGATTTCACCTTCTCCTTCTCCTTCTTCTACTTCTTCTGATTCACCCTCCTGACTTCACCTTCTCCTTCTCCTTCTTCTGCTTCACCCTCCAGACTTCACCTTCTCCTTCTCCTTCTTCTGCTTCTTCTGATTCACCCTCCAGACTTCACCTTCTCCTTCTCCTTATTCTGCTTCTTCTCATTCACCCTCCAGACTTCACCTTCTCCTTCTCCTTCTTCTGCTTCTTCTGATTCACCCTCCAGACTTCACCTTCTCCTTCTACTTCTTCTGCTTCTTCTGATTCACCCTCCAGACTTCACCTTCTTCTTCTCCTTCCTCTGCTTCTTCTGATTCACCCTCCAGACTTCACCTTCTCCTTCTCCTTCTTCTACTTCTTCTGATTCACCCTCCAGACTTCACCATCTCCTTCTCTTTCTTCTGCTTCTTCTGATTCACCCTCCAGACTTCACATTCTCCTTCTCCTTATTCTGATTCTTCTGATTCACCCTCCAGACTTCACCTTCTCCTTCTCCTTCTTCTGCTTCTTCTGGTTCACCCTCCTGACTTCACCTTCTCCTTCTCCTTCTTCTACTTCTTCTGATTCACCCTCCAGACTACACCTTCTCCTTCTCCTTCTTCTACTTCTTCTGCTTCACCCTCCAGACTTCACCTTCTCCTTCTCCTTCTTCTACTTCTTCTGATTCAACCTCCAGACTTCACCTTCTCCTTCTCCTTCTTCTACTTCTTCTGATTCACCCTCCAGACTTCACCTTCTCCTTCTCCTTCTTCTACTTCTTCTGATTCACCCTCCAGACTTCACCTTCTCCTTCTCCTTCTTCTGCTTCTTCTGTTTCACCCTCCAGACTTCACCTTCTCCTTCTCCTTATTCTGCTTCTTCTGATTCACCCTCCAGACTTCTCCTTCTCCTTCTCCTTCTTCTGCTTCTTCTGATTCACCCTCCAGACTTCACCTTCTACTTCTCCTTCTTCTGCTTCTTCTGATTCACCCTCCAGACTTCACCTTCTCCTTCTACTTCTTCTGATTCACCCTCCAGACTTCACCTTCTCCTTCTCCTTCTCCTACTTCTTCTGATTCACCCTCCAGACTTCATCTTCTCCTTCTCCTTCTTCTGCTTCTTCTGATTCACCCTCCAGACTTCATCTTCTCCTTCTCCTTCTTCTGCTTCTTCTGATTCACCCTCCAGACTTCACCTTCTCCATCTCCTTCTTCTGCTTCTTCTGATTCACCCACCAGACTTCACCTTGTCCTTCTCCTTCGTCTACTTCTTCTGATTCACCCTCCAGACTACACCTTCTCCTTCTCCTTCTTCTACTTCTTCTGATTCACCCTCCAGACTTCACCTTCTCCTTCTCCTTCTTCTGTTTCTTCTGATTCACCCTCCAGACTTCACCTTCTCCTTCTCCTTCTTCTACTACTTCTGATTCACCCTCCAGACTTCACCTTCTCCTTCTCCTTCTTCTACTTCTTCTGATTCACCCTCCAGACTTCATCTTCTCCTTCTCCTTCTTCTGCTTCTTCTGATTCACCCTCCAGACTTCACCTTCTCCTTCTCCTTCTTCTGCTTCTTCTGATTCACCCTCCAGACTTCACCTTCTCCTTCTCCTTCTTCTACTTCTTCTGATTCACCCTCCAGACTTCACCTTCTCCTTCTCCTTCTTCTACTTCTTCTGATTCACCCTCCAGTCTTCACCTTCTCCTTCTCCTTCTTCTGTTTCTTCTGCTTCACCCTCCAGACTTCACCTTCTCCTTCTCTTTCTTCTACTTCTTCTGATTCACCCTCCAGACTTCACCTTCTCCTTCTCCTTCTTCTACTTCTTCTGATTCACCCTCCAGACTTCACCTTCTCCTTCTCTTTCTTCTGCTTCTTCTGATTCACCCTCCAGACTTCACCTTCTCCTTCTCCTTCTTCTGATTCTTCTGATTCACCCTCCAGACTTCACCTTCTCCTTCTCCTTCTTCTGCTTCTTCTGATTCACCCTCCTGACTTCACCGTCTCCTTCTCCTTCTTCTACTTCTTCTGATTCACCCTCCTGACTTCACCTTCTCCTTCTCCTTCTTCTACTTCTTCTGCTTCAACCTCCAGACTTCACCTTCTCCTTCTCCTTCTTCTACTTCTTCTGATTCACCCTCCAGACTTGACCTTCTCCTTTTCCTTCTTCTACTTCTTCTGATTCACCCTCCAGACTTCACCTTCTCCTTCTCCTTCTTCTGCTTCTTCTGCTTCACCGTCCTGACTTCACCTTCTCCTTCTCCTTCTTCTACTTCTTCTGCTTCATCCCCCTGACATCACCTGCTCCTTCTCCTTCTTCTGCTTCTTCTGATTCACCCTCCTAACTCCACCTTCTCCTTCTCCTTCTTCTGCTTCTTCTGATTCACCCTCCTGACTTCACCTTCTCCTTCTCCTTCTTCTGCTTCTTCTGATTCACCCTCCAGACTTCACCTTCTCCTTCTCCTTCTTCTGCTTCTTCTGATTCACCCTCCAGACTTCACCTTCTCCTTCTCCTTCTTCTGCTTCTTCTGATTCACCCTCCAGACCTCACCTTCTCCTTCTCCTTCTTCTACTTCTTCTGATTCACCCTCCAGACTTCATCTTCTCCTTCTCCTTCTTCTGCTTCTTCTGATTCACCCTCCAGACTTCACCTTCTCCTTCTCCTTCTTCTGCTTCTTCTGATTCACCCTCCAGACTTCACCTTCTCCTTCTCCTTCTTCTACTTCTTCTGATTCACCCTCCAGACTTCACCTTCTCCTTCTCCTTCTTCTACTTCTTCTGATTCACCCTCCAGTCTTCACCTTCTCCTTCTCCTTCTTCTGTTTCTTCTGCTTCACCCTCCAGACTTCACCTTCTCCTTCTCTTTCTTCTGCTTCTTCTGATTCACCCTCCAGACTACACCTTCTCCTTCTCCTTCTTCTGATTCTTCTGATTCACCCTACAGACTTCACCTTCTCCTTCTCCTTCTTCTGCTTCTTCTGATTCACCCTCCTGATTTCACCTTCTCCTTCTCCTTCTTCTACTTCTTCTGATTCACCCTCCTGACTTCACCTTCTCCTTCTCCTTCTTCTGCTTCACCCTCCAGACTTCACCTTCTCCTTCTCCTTCTTCTGCTTCTTCTGATTCACCCTCCAGACCTCACCTTCTCCTTCTCCTTATTCTGCTTCTTCTCATTCACCCTCCAGACTTCACCTTCTCCTTCTCCTTCTTCTGCTTCTTCTGATTCACCCTCCAGACTTCACCTTCTCCTTCTACTTCTTCTGCTTCTTCTGATTCACCCTCCAGACTTCACCTTCTTCTTCTCCTTCCTCTGCTTCTTCTGATTCACCCTCCAGACTTCACCTTCTCCTTCTCCTTCTTCTACTTCTTCTGATTCACCCTCCAGACTTCACCATCTCCTTCTCTTTCTTCTGCTTCTTCTGATTCACCCTCCAGACTTCACATTCTCCTTCTCCTTATTCTGATTCTTCTGATTCACCCTCCAGACTTCACCTTCTCCTTCTCCTTCTTCTGCTTCTTCTGATTCACCCTCCTGACTTCACCTTCTCCTTCTCCTTCTTCTACTTCTTCTGATTCACCCTCCAGACTACACCTTCTCCTTCTCCTTCTTCTACTTCTTCTGCTTCACCCTCCAGACTTCACCTTCTCCTTCTCCTTCTTCTACTTCTTCTGATTCAACCTCCAGACTTCACCTTCTCCTTCTCCTTCTTCTACTTCTTCTGATTCACCCTCCAGACTTCACCTTCTCCTTCTCCTTCTTCTACTTCTTCTGATTCACCCTCCAGACTTCACCTTCTCCTTCTCCTTCTTCTGCTTCTTCTGTTTCACCCTCCAGACTTCACCTTCTCCTTCTCCTTATTCTGCTTCTTCTGATTCACCCTCCAGACTTCTCCTTCTCCTTCTCCTTCTTCTGCTTCTTCTGATTCACCCTCCAGACTTCACCTTCTACTTCTCCTTCTTCTGCTTCTTCTGATTCACCCTCCAGACTTCACCTTCTCCTTCTACTTCTTCTGATTCACCCTCCAGACTTCACCTTCTCCTTCTCCTTCTCCTACTTCTTCTGATTCACCCTCCAGACTTCATCTTCTCCTTCTCCTTCTTCTGCTTCTTCTGATTCACCCTCCAGACTTCACCTTCTCCTTCTCCTTCTTCTGCTTCTTCTGATTCACCCTCCAGAATTCACCTTCTCCTTCTCCTTCTTCTACTTCTTCTGATTCAACCTCCAGACTTCATCTTCTCCTTCTCCTTCTTCTGCTTCTTCTGATTCACCCTCCAGACTTCACCTTCTCCTTCTCCTTCTTCTACTTCTTCTGATTCACCCTCCAGACTTCACCTTCTCCTTCTCTTTCTTCTGCTTCTTCTGAATCACCCTCCAGACTTCACCTTCTCCTTCTCCTTCTTCTGATTCTTCTGATTCACCCTCCAGACTTCACCTTCTCCTTCTCCTTCTTCTGCTTCTTCTGATTCACCCTCCTGACTTCACCTTCTCCTTCTCCTTCTTCTACTTCTTCTGATTCACCCTCCTGACTTCACCTTCTCCTTCTCCTTCTTCTACTTCTTCTGCTTCACCCTCCAGACTTCACCTTCTCCTTCTCCTTCTTCTACTTCTTCTGATTCACCCTCCAGACTTCACCTTCTCCTTCTCCTTCTTATACTTCTTCAGATTCACCCTCCAGTCTTCACCTTCTCCTTCTCCTTCTTCTGTTTCTTCTGCTTCACCCTCCAGACTTCACCTTCTTCTTCTCTTTCTTCTGCTTCTTCTGATTCACCCTCCAGACTTCACCTTCTCCTTCTCCTTCTTCTGCTTCTTCTGATTCACCCTCCAGACTTCACCTTCTCATTCTCCTTCTTCTGCTTCTTCTGATTCACCCTCCTGACTTCACCTTCTCCTTCTCCTTCTTCTACTTCTTCTGATTCACCCTCCTGACTTCACCTTCTCCTTCTCCTTCTTCTACTTCTTCTGCTTCACCCTCCAGACTTCACCTTCTCCTTCTCCTTCTTCTACTTCTTCTGATTCACCCTCCAGACTTCACCTTCTCCTTCTCCTTCTTCTGCTTCTTCTGATTCACCCTCCAGACTTCACCTTCTCCTTCTCCTTATTCTGCTTCTTCTGATTCACCCTCCAGACTTCACCTTCTCCTTCTCCTTCTTCTGATTCACCCTCCAGACTACACCTTCTCCTTCTCCTTCTTCTACTTCTTCTGCTTCACCCTCCAGACTTCACCTTCTCCTTCTCCTTCTTCTACTTCTTCTGATTCAACCTCCAGACTTCACCTTCTCCTTCTCCTTCTTCTACTTCTTCTGATTCACCCTCCAGACTTCACCTTCTCCTTCTCCTTCTTCTACTTCTTCTGATTCACCCTCCAGACTTCACCTTCTCCTTCTCCTTCTTCTGCTTCTTCTGTTTCACCCTCCAGACTTCACCTTCTCCTTCTCCTTATTCTGCTTCTTCTGATTCACCCTCCAGACTTCTCCTTCTCCTTCTCCTTCTTCTGCTTCTTCTGATTCACCCTCCAGACTTCACCTTCTACTTCTCCTTCTTCTGCTTCTTCTGATTCACCCTCCAGACTTCACCTTCTCCTTCTACTTCTTCTGATTCACCCTCCAGACTTCACCTTCTCCTTCTCCTTCTCCTACTTCTTCTGATTCACCCTCCAGACTTCATCTTCTCCTTCTCCTTCTTCTGCTTCTTCTGATTCACCCTCCAGACTTCACCTTCTCCTTCTCCTTCTTCTGCTTCTTCTGATTCACCCTCCAGAATTCACCTTCTCCTTCTCCTTCTTCTACTTCTTCTGATTCAACCTCCAGACTTCATCTTCTCCTTCTCCTTCTTCTGCTTCTTCTGATTCACCCTCCAGACTTCACCTTCTCCTTCTCCTTCTTCTACTTCTTCTGATTCACCCTCCAGACTTCACCTTCTCCTTCTCTTTCTTCTGCTTCTTCTGAATCACCCTCCAGACTTCACCTTCTCCTTCTCCTTCTTCTGATTCTTCTGATTCACCCTCCAGACTTCACCTTCTCCTTCTCCTTCTTCTGCTTCTTCTGATTCACCCTCCTGACTTCACCTTCTCCTTCTCCTTCTTCTACTTCTTCTGATTCACCCTCCTGACTTCACCTTCTCCTTCTCCTTCTTCTACTTCTTCTGCTTCACCCTCCAGACTTCACCTTCTCCTTCTCCTTCTTCTACTTCTTCTGATTC
The DNA here is from genome assembly GCF_052327205.1 of Somniosus microcephalus. NCBI lineage: Eukaryota > Metazoa > Chordata > Chondrichthyes > Squaliformes > Somniosidae > Somniosus > Somniosus microcephalus. Next base: position 22,427 of record NW_028225632.1, on the reverse strand, counting down.
ACCCTCCAGACTTCACCTTCTCCTTCTCCTTCTTATACTTCTTCAGATTCACCCTCCAGTCTTCACCTTCTCCTTCTCCTTCTTCTGTTTCTTCTGCTTCACCCTCCAGACTTCACCTTCTTCTTCTCTTTCTTCTGCTTCTTCTGATTCACCCTCCAGACTTCACCTTCTCCTTCTCCTTCTTCTGCTTCTTCTGATTCACCCTCCAGACTTCACCTTCTCATTCTCCTTCTTCTGCTTCTTCTGATTCACCCTCCTGACTTCACCTTCTCCTTCTCCTTCTTCTACTTCTTCTGATTCACCCTCCTGACTTCACCTTCTCCTTCTCCTTCTTCTACTTCTTCTGCTTCACCCTCCAGACTTCACCTTCTCCTTCTCCTTCTTCTACTTCTTCTGATTCACCCTCCAGACTTCACCTTCTCCTTCTCCTTCTTCTGCTTCTTCTGATTCACCCTCCAGACTTCACCTTCTCCTTCTCCTTATTCTGCTTCTTCTGATTCACCCTCCAGACTTCACCTTCTCCTTCTCCTTCTTCTGATTCACCCTCCAGACTTCACCTTCTCCTTCTCCTTCTTCTGCTTCTTCTGATTCACCCTCCAGACTTCACCTTCTTCTTCTCCTTCTTCTGCTTCTTCTGATTCACCCTCCAGACTTCACCTTCTCCTTCTCCTTCTTCTACTCCTTCTGATTCACCCTCCAGACTTCACCATCTCCTTCTCCTTCTTCTGATTCACCCTCCAGACTTCACCTTCTCCTTCTCCTTCTTCTGCTTCTTCTGATTCACCCTCCAGACTTCACCTTCTCCTTCTCCTTCTTCTGCTTCTTCTGATTCACCCTGCAGACTTCACCTTCTCCTTCTCCTTCTTCTGTTTCTTCTGATTCACCCTCCAGACTTCACCTTCTCCTTCTCCTTCTTCTGCTTCTTCTGATTCACCCTCCAGACTTCACCTTCTCCTTCTCCTTCTTCTACTTCTTCTGATTCACCCTCCAGACTTCACCTTCTCCTTCTCCTTCTTCTGCTTCTTCTGATTCACCCTCCAGACTTCACCTTCTCCTTCTCCTTCTTCTACTTCTTCTGCTTCACCCTCCAGACTGCACCTTCTCCTTCTCCTTCTTCTACTTCTTCTGATTCACCCTCCAGACTTCACCTTCTCCTTCTCCTTCTTCTGCTTTTTCTGATTCACCCTCCAGACTTCACCTTCTCCTTCTCCTTATTCTGCTTCTTCTGATTCACCCTCCAGACTTCACCTTCTCCTTCTCCTTCTTCTGCTTCTTCTGATTCACCCTCCAGACTTCACCTTCTCCTTCTCCTTCTTCTGCTTCTTCTGATTCACCCTCCAGACTTCACCTTCTCCTTCTCCTTATTCTACTTCTTCTGATTCACCCTTCAGACTTCACCTTCTCCTTCTCCTTCTTCTGCTTCTTCTGATTCACCCTCCTGACTTCACCTTCTCCTTCTCCTTCTTCTACATCTTCTGATTCACCCTCCTGACTTCACCTTCTCCTTCTCCTTCTTCTACTTCTTCTGCTTCACCCTCCAGACTTCACCTTCTCCTTCTCCTTCTTCTACATCTTCTGATTCACCCTCCAGACTTCACCTTCTCCTTCTCCTTCTTCTACTTCTTCTGATTCACCCTCCAGACTTCACCTTCTCCTTCTCCTTCTTCTACTTCTTCTGATTCACCCTCCAGACTTCACCTTCTCATTCTCCTTCTTCTGCTTCTTCTGTTTCACCCTCCAGACTTCACCTTCTCCTTCTCCTTATTCTGCTTCTTCTGAATCACCCTCCAGACTTCACCTTCTCCTTCTCCTTCTTCTGCTTCTTCTGATTCACCCTCCAGACTTCACCTTCTCCTTCTCCTTCTTCTGCTTCTTCTGATTCACCCTCCAGACTTCACCTTCTCCTTCTCCTTCTTCTACTTCTTCTGATTCACCCTCCAGACTTCACCTTCTCCATCTCCTTCTTCTGCTTCTTCTGATTCACCCTCCAGACTTCACCTTCTCCTTCTCCTTCGTCTACTTCTTCTGATTTACCCTCCAGACTTCACCTTCTCCTTCTCCTTCTTCTGCTTCTTCTGATTCACCCTCCAGACTTCACCTTCTCCTTCTACTTCTTCGACTTCTTCTGATTCACCCTCCAGACTTCACCTTCTCCTTCTCTTTCTTCTGCTTCTTCTGATTCACCCTCCAGACTTCACCTTCTCCTTCTCCTTCTTCTGATTCTTCTGATTCACCCTCCAGACTTCACCTTCTCCTTCTCCTTCTTCTGCTTCTTCTGATTCACCCTCCTGACTTCACCTTCTCCTTCTCCTTCTTCTACATCTTCTGATTCACCCTCCTGACTTCACCTTCTCCTTCTCCTTCTTCTACTTCTTCTGCTTCACCCTCCAGACTTCAGCTTCTCCTTCTCCTTCTTCTACTTTTCTGATTCACCCTCCAGACTTCACCTTCTCCTTCTCCTTCTTCTACTTCTTCAGATTCACCCTCCAGACTTCTCCTTCTCCTTCTCCTTCTTCTACTTCTTCTGATTCACCCTCCAGACTTCACCTTCTCCTTCTCCTTCTTCTGCTTCTTCTGATTCACCCTCCAGACTTCACCTTCTCCTTCTCCTTATTCTGCTTCTTCTGAATCACCCTCCAGACTTCACCTTCTCCTTCTCCTTCTTCTGCTTCTTCTGATTCACCCTCCAGACTTCACCTTCTCCTTCTCCTTCTTCTGCTTCTTCTGATTCACCCTCCAGACTTCACCTTCTCCTTCTCCTTCTTCTACTTCTTCTGATTCACCCTCCAGACTTCACCTTCTCCATCTCCTTCTTCTGCTTCTTCTGATTCACCCTCCAGACTTCACCTTGTCCTTCTCCTTCGTCTACTTCTTCTGATTCACCCTCCAGACTACACCTTCTCCTTCTCCTTCTTCTACTTCTTCTGATTCACCCTCCAGACTTCACCTTCTCCTTCTCCTTCTTCTGTTTCTTCTGATTCACCCTCCAGACTTCACCTTCTCCTTCTCCTTCTTCTACTACTTCTGATTCACCCTCCAGACTTCACCTTCTCCTTCTCCTTCTTCTACTTCTTCTGATTCACCCTCCAGACTTCATCTTCTCCTTCTCCTTCTTCTGCTTCTTCTGATTCACCCTCCAGACTTCACCTTCTCCTTCTCCTTCTTCTGCTTCTTCTGATTCACCCTCCAGACTTCACCTTCTCCTTCTCCTTCTTCTACTTCTTCTGATTCACCCTCCAGACTTCACCTTCTCCTTCTCCTTCTTCTACTTCTTCTGATTCACCCTCCAGTCTTCACCTTCTCCTTCTCCTTCTTCTGTTTCTTCTGCTTCACCCTCCAGACTTCACCTTCTCCTTCTCTTTCTTCTACTTCTTCTGATTCACCCTCCAGACTTCACCTTCTCCTTCTCCTTCTTCTACTTCTTCTGATTCACCCTCCAGACTTCACCTTCTCCTTCTCTTTCTTCTGCTTCTTCTGATTCACCCTCCAGACTTCACCTTCTCCTTCTCCTTCTTCTGATTCTTCTGATTCACCCTCCAGACTTCACCTTCTCCTTCTCCTTCTTCTGCTTCTTCTGATTCACCCTCCTGACTTCACCGTCTCCTTCTCCTTCTTCTACTTCTTCTGATTCACCCTCCTGACTTCACCTTCTCCTTCTCCTTCTTCTACTTCTTCTGCTTCACCCTCCAGACTTCACCTTCTCCTTCTCCTTCTTCTACTTCTTCTGATTCACCCTCCAGACTTGACCTTCTCCTTTTCCTTCTTCTACTTCTTCTGATTCACCCTCCAGACTTCACCTTCTCCTTCTCCTTCTTCTGCTTCTTCTGCTTCACCGTCCTGACTTCACCTTCTCCTTCTCCTTCTTCTACTTCTTCTGCTTCATCCCCCTGACATCACCTGCTCCTTCTCCTTCTTCTGCTTCTTCTGATTCACCCTCCTAACTCCACCTTCTCCTTCTCCTTCTTCTGCTTCTTCTGATTCACCCTCCTGACTTCACCTTCTCCTTCTCCTTCTTCTGCTTCTTCTGATTCACCCTCCAGACTTCACCTTCTCCTTCTCCTTCTTCTGCTTCTTCTGATTCACCCTCCAGACTTCACCTTCTCCTTCTCCTTCTTCTGCTTCTTCTGATTCACCCTCCAGACCTCACCTTCTCCTTCTCCTTCTTCTACTTCTTCTGATTCACCCTCCAGACTTCATCTTCTCCTTCTCCTTCTTCTGCTTCTTCTGATTCACCCTCCAGACTTCACCTTCTCCTTCTCCTTCTTCTGCTTCTTCTGATTCACCCTCCAGACTTCACCTTCTCCTTCTCCTTCTTCTACTTCTTCTGATTCACCCTCCAGACTTCACCTTCTCCTTCTCCTTCTTCTACTTCTTCTGATTCACCCTCCAGTCTTCACCTTCTCCTTCTCCTTCTTCTGTTTCTTCTGCTTCACCCTCCAGACTTCACCTTCTCCTTCTCTTTCTTCTGCTTCTTCTGATTCACCCTCCAGACTTCACCTTCTCCTTCTCCTTCTTCTGATTCTTCTGATTCACCCTACAGACTTCAACTTCTCCTTCTCCTTCTTCTGCTTCTTCTGATTCACCCTCCTGATTTCACCTTCTCCTTCTCCTTCTTCTACTTCTTCTGATTCACCCTCCTGACTTCACCTTCTCCTTCTCCTTCTTCTGCTTCACCCTCCAGACTTCACCTTCTCCTTCTCCTTCTTCTGCTTCTTCTGATTCACCCTCCAGACTTCACCTTCTCCTTCTCCTTCTTCTGCTTCTTCTGATTCACCCTCCAGACTTCACCTTCTCCTTCTACTTCTTCTGCTTCTTCTGATTCACCCTCCAGACTTCACCTTCTCCTTCTACTTCTTCTGCTTCTTCTGATTCACCCTCCAGACTTCACCTTCTCCTTCTCCTTCTTCTACTTCTTCTGATTCACCCTCCAGACTTCACCATCTCCTTCTCCTTCTTCTACTTCTTCTGATTCACCCTCCAGACTTCACCATCTCCTTCTCTTTCTTCTGCTTCTTCTGATTCACCCTCCAGACTTCACATTCTCCTTCTCCTTATTCTTATTCTTCTGATTCACCCTCCAGACTTCACCTTCTCCTTCTCCTTCTTCTGCTTCTTCTGATTCACCCTCCTGACTTCACCTTCTCCTTCTCCTTCTTCTACTTCTTCTGATTCACCCTCCAGACTACACCTTCTCCTTCTCCTTCTTCTACTTCTTCTGCTTCACCCTCCAGACTTCACCTTCTCCTTCTCCTTCTTCTACTTCTTCTGATTCAACCTCCAGACTTCACCTTCTCCTTCTCCTTCTTCTACTTCTTCTGATTCACCCTCCAGACTTCACCTTCTCCTTCTCCTTCTTCTACTTCTTCTGATTCACCCTCCAGACTTCACCTTCTCCTTCTCCTTCTTCTGCTTCTTCTGTTTCACCCTCCAGACTTCACCTTCTCCTTCTCCTTATTCTGCTTCTTCTGATTCACCCTCCAGACTTCTCCTTCTCCTTCTCCTTCTTCTGCTTCTTCTGATTCACCCTCCAGACTTCACCTTCTACTTCTCCTTCTTCTGCTTCTTCTGATTCACCCTCCAGACTTCACCTTCTCCTTCTACTTCTTCTGATTCACCCTCCAGACTTCACCTTCTCCTTCTCCTTCTCCTACTTCTTCTGATTCACCCTCCAGACTTCATCTTCTCCTTCTCCTTCTTCTGCTTCTTCTGATTCACCCTCCAGACTTCATCTTCTCCTTCTCCTTCTTCTGCTTCTTCTGATTCACCCTCCAGACTTCACCTTCTCCATCTCCTTCTTCTGCTTCTTCTGATTCACCCACCAGACTTCACCTTGTCCTTCTCCTTCGTCTACTTCTTCTGATTCACCCTCCAGACTACACCTTCTCCTTCTCCTTCTTCTACTTCTTCTGATTCACCCTCCAGACTTCACCTTCTCCTTCTCCTTCTTCTGTTTCTTCTGATTCACCCTCCAGACTTCACCTTCTCCTTCTCCTTCTTCTACTACTTCTGATTCACCCTCCAGACTTCACCTTCTCCTTCTCCTTCTTCTACTTCTTCTGATTCACCCTCCAGACTTCATCTTCTCCTTCTCCTTCTTCTGCTTCTTCTGATTCACCCTCCAGACTTCACCTTCTCCTTCTCCTTCTTCTGCTTCTTCTGATTCACCCTCCAGACTTCACCTTCTCCTTCTCCTTCTTCTACTTCTTCTGATTCACCCTCCAGACTTCACCTTCTCCTTCTCCTTCTTCTACTTCTTCTGATTCACCCTCCAGTCTTCACCTTCTCCTTCTCCTTCTTCTGTTTCTTCTGCTTCACCCTCCAGACTTCACCTTCTCCTTCTCTTTCTTCTACTTCTTCTGATTCACCCTCCAGACTTCACCTTCTCCTTCTCCTTCTTCTACTTCTTCTGATTCACCCTCCAGACTTCACCTTCTCCTTCTCTTTCTTCTGCTTCTTCTGATTCACCCTCCAGACTTCACCTTCTCCTTCTCCTTCTTCTGATTCTTCTGATTCACCCTCCAGACTTCACCTTCTCCTTCTCCTTCTTCTGCTTCTTCTGATTCACCCTCCTGACTTCACCGTCTCCTTCTCCTTCTTCTACTTCTTCTGATTCACCCTCCTGACTTCACCTTCTCCTTCTCCTTCTTCTACTTCTTCTGCTTCACCCTCCAGACTTCACCTTCTCCTTCTCCTTCTTCTACTTCTTCTGATTCACCCTCCAGACTTGACCTTCTCCTTTTCCTTCTTCTACTTCTTCTGATTCACCCTCCAGACTTCACCTTCTCCTTCTCCTTCTTCTGCTTCTTCTGATTCACCCTCCAGACTTCACCTTCTCCTTCTCCTTCTTCTGCTTCTTCTGATTCACCCTCCAGACCTCACCTTCTCCTTCTCCTTCTTCTACTTCTTCTGATTCACCCTCCAGACTTCATCTTCTCCTTCTCCTTCTTCTGCTTCTTCTGATTCACCCTCCAGACTTCACCTTCTCCTTCTCCTTCTTCTGCTTCTTCTGATTCACCCTCCAGACTTCACCTTCTCCTTCTCCTTCTTCTACTTCTTCTGATTCACCCTCGAGACTTCACCTTCTCCTTCTCCTTCTTCTACTTCTTCTGATTCACCCTCCAGTCTTCACCTTCTCCTTCTCCTTCTTTTGTTTCTTCTGCTTCACCCTCCAGACTTCACCTTCTCCTTCTCTTTCTTCTGCTTCTTCTGATTCACCCTCCAGACTTCACCTTCTCCTTCTCCTTCTTCTGATTCTTCTGATTCACCCTACAGACTTCACCTTCTCCTTCTCCTTCTTCTGCTTCTTCTGATTCACCCTCCTGATTTCACCTTCTCCTTCTCCTTCTTCTACTTCTTCTGATTCACCCTCCTGACTTCACCTTCTCCTTCTCCTTCTTCTGCTTCACCCTCCAGACTTCACCTTCTCCTTCTCCTTCTTCTGCTTCTTCTGATTCACCCTCCAGACTTCACCTTCTCCTTCTCCTTATTCTGCTTCTTCTCATTCACCCTCCAGACTTCACCTTCTCCTTCTCCTTCTTCTGCTTCTTCTGATTCACCCTCCAGACTTCACCTTCTCCTTCTACTTCTTCTGCTTCTTCTGATTCACCCTCCAGACTTCACCTTCTTCTTCTCCTTCCTCTGCTTCTTCTGATTCACCCTCCAGACTTCACCTTCTCCTTCTCCTTCTTCTACTTCTTCTGATTCACCCTCCAGACTTCACCATCTCCTTCTCTTTCTTCTGCTTCTTCTGATTCACCCTCCAGACTTCACATTCTCCTTCTCCTTATTCTGATTCTTCTGATTCACCCTCCAGACTTCACCTTCTCCTTCTCCTTCTTCTGCTTCTTCTGATTCACCCTCCTGACTTCACCTTCTCCTTCTCCTTCTTCTACTTCTTCTGATTCACCCTCCAGACTACACCTTCTCCTTCTCCTTCTTCTACTTCTTCTGCTTCACCCTCCAGACTTCACCTTCTCCTTCTCCTTCTTCTGATTCTTCTGATTCACCCTACAGACTTCACCTTCTCCTTCTCCTTCTTCTGCTTCTTCTGATTCACCCTCCTGATTTCACCTTCTCCTTCTCCTTCTTCTACTTCTTCTGATTCACCCTCCTGACTTCACCTTCTCCTTCTCCTTCTTCTGCTTCACCCTCCAGACTTCACCTTCTCCTTCTCCTTCTTCTGCTTCTTCTGATTCACCCTCCAGACTTCACCTTCTCCTTCTCCTTATTCTGCTTCTTCTCATTCACCCTCCAGACTTCACCTTCTCCTTCTCCTTCTTCTGCTTCTTCTGATTCACCCTCCAGACTTCACCTTCTCCTTCTACTTCTTCTGCTTCTTCTGATTCACCCTCCAGACTTCACCTTCTTCTTCTCCTTCCTCTGCTTCTTCTGATTCACCCTCCAGACTTCACCTTCTCCTTCTCCTTCTTCTACTTCTTCTGATTCACCCTCCAGACTTCACCATCTCCTTCTCTTTCTTCTGCTTCTTCTGATTCACCCTCCAGACTTCACATTCTCCTTCTCCTTATTCTGATTCTTCTGATTCACCCTCCAGACTTCACCTTCTCCTTCTCCTTCTTCTGCTTCTTCTGATTCACCCTCCTGACTTCACCTTCTCCTTCTCCTTCTTCTACTTCTTCTGATTCACCCTCCAGACTACACCTTCTCCTTCTCCTTCTTCTACTTCTTCTGCTTCACCCTCCAGACTTCACCTTCTCCTTCTCCTTCTTCTACTTCTTCTGATTCAACCTCCAGACTTCACCTTCTCCTTCTCCTTCTTCTACTTCTTCTGATTCACCCTCCAGACTTCACCTTCTCCTTCTCCTTCTTCTACTTCTTCTGATTCACCCTCCAGACTTCACCTTCTCCTTCTCCTTCTTCTGCTTCTTCTGTTTCACCCTCCAGACTTCACCTTCTCCTTCTCCTTATTCTGCTTCTTCTGATTCACCCTCCAGACTTCTCCTTCTCCTTCTCCTTCTTCTGCTTCTTCTGATTCACCCTCCAGACTTCACCTTCTACTTCTCCTTCTTCTGCTTCTTCTGATTCACCCTCCAGACTTCACCTTCTCCTTCTACTTCTTCTGATTCACCCTCCAGACTTCACCTTCTCCTTCTCCTTCTCCTACTTCTTCTGATTCACCCTCCAGACTTCATCTTCTCCTTCTCCTTCTTCTGCTTCTTCTGATTCACCCTCCAGACTTCACCTTCTCCTTCTCCTTCTTCTGCTTCTTCTGATTCACCCTCCAGAATTCACCTTCTCCTTCTCCTTCTTCTACTTCTTCTGATTCAACCTCCAGACTTCATCTTCTCCTTCTCCTTCTTCTGCTTCTTCTGATTCACCCTCCAGACTTCACCTTCTCCTTCTCCTTCTTCTACTTCTTCTGATTCACCCTCCAGACTTCACCTTCTCCTTCTCTTTCTTCTGCTTCTTCTGAATCACCCTCCAGACTTCACCTTCTCCTTCTCCTTCTTCTGATTCTTCTGATTCACCCTCCAGACTTCACCTTCTCCTTCTCCTTCTTCTGCTTCTTCTGATTCACCCTCCTGACTTCACCTTCTCCTTCTCCTTCTTCTACTTCTTCTGATTCACCCTCCTGACTTCACCTTCTCCTTCTCCTTCTTCTACTTCTTCTGCTTCACCCTCCAGACTTCACCATCTCCTTCTCCTTCTTCCACTTCTTCTGATTCACCCTCCAGACTTGACCTTCTCCTTTTCCTTCTTCTACTTCTTCTGATTCACCCTCCAGACTTCACCTTCTCCTTCTCCTTCTTCTGCTTCTTCTGCTTCACCGTCCTGACTTCACCTTCTCCTTCTCCTTCTTCTACTTCTTCTGCTTCATCCCCCTGACATCACCTGCTCCTTCTCCTTCTTCTGCTTCTTCTGATTCACCCTCCTAACTTCACCTTCTCCTTCTCCTTCTTCTGCTTCTTCTGATTCACCCTCCTGACTTCACCTTCTCCTTCTCCTTCTTCTGCTTCTTCTGATTCACCCTCCAGACCTCACCCTCTCCTTCTCCTTCTTCTGCTTCTTCTGATTCACCCTCCAGACTTCACCTTCTCCTTCTCCTTCTTCTGCTTCTTCTGATTCACCCTCCAGACTATACCTTCTCCTTCTCCTTCTTCTACTTCTTCTGATTCACCCTCCAGACTTCACCTGCTCCTTCTCCTTCTTCTGTTTCTTCTGATTCACCCTCCAGACTTCACCTTCTCCTTCTCCTTCTTCTGCTTCTTCTGATTCACCCTCCAAACTTCACCTTCTCCTTCTCCTTCTTCTGCTTCTTCTGATTCACCCTCCAGACCTCACCTTCTCCTTCTCCTTCTTCTACTTCTTCTGATTCACCCTCCAGACTTCATCTTCTCCTTCTCCTTCTTCTGCTTCTTCTGATTCACCCTCCAGACTTCACCTTCTCCTTCTCCTTCTTCTGCTTCTTCTGATTCACCCTCCAGACTTCACCTTCTCCTTCTCCTTCTTCTACTTCTTCTGATTCACCCTCCAGACTTCACCTTCTCCTTCTCCTTCTTCTACTTCTTCTGATTCACCCTCCAGTCTTCACCTTCTCCTTCTCCTTCTTCTGTTTCTTCTGCTTCACCCTCCAGACTTCACCTTCTCCTTCTCTTTCTTCTGCTTCTTCTGATTCACCCTCCAGACTTCACCTTCTCCTTCTCCTTCTTCTGATTCTTCTGATTCACCCTACAGACTTCACCTTCTCCTTCTCCTTCTTCTGCTTCTTCTGATTCACCCTCCTGATTTCACCTTCTCCTTCTCCTTCTTCTACTTCTTCTGATTCACCCTCCTGACTTCACCTTCTCCTTCTCCTTCTTCTGCATCACCCTCCAGACTTCACCTTCTCCTTCTCCTTCTGATTCACCCTCCAGACTTCACCTTCTCCTTCTCCTTCTTCTGCTTCTTCTGATTCACCCTCCAGACTTCACCTTCTCCTTCTCCTTATTCTGCTTCTTCTCATTCACCCTCCAGACTTCACCTTCTCCTTCTCCTTCTTCTGCTTCTTCTGATTCACCCTCCAGACTTCACCTTCTCCTTCTACTTCTTCTGCTTCTTCTGATTCACCCTCCAGACTTCACCTTCTCCTTCTCCTTCCTCTGCTTCTTCTGATTCACCCTCCAGACTTCACCTTCTCCTTCTCCTTCTTCTACTTCTTCTGATTCACCCTCCAGACTTCACCATCTCCTTCTCTTTCTTCTGCTTCATCTGATTCACCCTCCAGACTTCACATTCTCCTTCTCCTTCTTCTGATTCTTCTGATTCACCCTCCAGACTTCACCTTCTCCTTCTCCTTCTTCTGCTTCTTCTGATTCACCCTCCTGACTTCACCTTCTCCTTCTCCTTCTTCTACTTCTTCTGATTCACCCTCCAAACTTCACCTTCTCCATCTCCTTCTTCTGCTTCTTCTGATTCACCCTCCAGACTTCACCTTCTCCTTCTCCTTCGTCTACTTCTTCTGATTCACCCTCCAGACTACACCTTCTCCTTCTCCTTCTTCTACTTCTTCTGATTCACCCTCCAGACTTCACCTTCTCCTTCTCCTTCTTCTGTTTCTTCTGATTCACCGTCCAGACTTCACCTTCTCCTTCTGCTTCTTCTACTACTTCTGATTCACCCTCCAGACTTCACCTTCTCCTTCTCCTTCTTCTACTTCTTCTGATTCACCCTCCAGACTTCATCTTCTCCTTCTCCTTCTTCTGCTTCTTCTGATTCACCCTCCAGACTTCACCTTCTCCTTCTCCTTCTTCTGCTTCTTCTGAATCACCCTCCAGACTTCACCTTCTCCTTCTCATTCTTCTACTTCTTCTGATTCACCCTCCAGACTTCACCTTCTCCTTCTCCTTCTTCCACTTCTTCTGATTCACCCTCCAGTCTTCACCTTCTCCTTCTCCTTCTTCTGTTTCTTCTGCTTCACCCTCCAGACTTCACCTTCTCCTTTTCTTTCTTCTGCTTCTTCTGATTCACCCTGCAGACTTCACCTTCTCCTTCTCCTTCTTCTGATTCTTCTGATTCACCCTCCAGACTTCACCTTCTCCTTCTCCTTCTTCTGCTTCTTCTGATTCACCCTCCTGACTTCACCTTCTCCTTCTCCTTCTTCTACTTCTTCTGATTCACCCTCCTGACTTCACCTTCTCCTTCTACTTCTTCTACTTCTTCTGCTTCACCCTCCAGACTTCACCTTCTCCTTCTCCTTCTTCTACTTCTTCTGATTCACCCTCCAGACTTCATCTTCTCCTTCTCCATCTTCTGCTTCTTCTGATTCACCCTCCAGACTTCACCTTCTCCTTCTGCTTATTCTGCTTCTTCTGATTCACCCTCCAGACTTCACCTTCTCCTTCTCCTGATTCTGCTTCTTCTGATTCACCCTCCAGACTTCACCTTCTCCTTCTCCTTCTTCTGCTTCTTCTGATTCACCCTCCTGACTTCACCTTCTCCTTCTCCTTCTTCTACTTCTTCTGATTCACCCTCCTGACTTCACCTTCTCCTTCTCCTTCTTCTACTTCTTCTGCTTCACCCTCCAGACTTCTACTTCTCCTTCTCCTTCTTCTACTTCTTCTGATTCACCCTCCAGACTTCACCTTCTCCTTCTCCTTCTTCTGCTTCTTCTGATTCACCCTCCATACTTCACCTTCACTTCTCCTTATTCTGCTTCTTCTGATTCACCCTCCAGACTTCAACTTCTCCTTCTCCTTCTTCTGCTTCTTCTGATTCACCCACCAGACTTCACCTTCTCCTTCTCCTTCTTCTGCTTCTTCTGATTCACCCTCCAGACTTCACCTTCTCCTTCTCCTTCTTCTGCTTCTTCTGATTCACCCTCCAGACTTCACCTTCTCCTTCTCCTTCTTCTACTTCTTCTGATTCACCCTCCAGACATCACCTTCTCCTTCTCTTTCTTCTGCTTCTTCTGATTCACCCTCCAGATTTCATCTTCTCCTTCTCCTTCTTCTGCTTCTTCTGATTCACCCTCCAGACTTCACCTTCTCCTTCTCCTTCTTCTGCTTCTCTGATTCACCCTCCAGACTTCACCTTCTCCTTCTCCTTCTTCTGCTTCTTCTGATTCACCCTCCAGACTTCACCTTCGCCTTCTCCTTCTTCTACTTCTTCTGATTCACCCTCCAGACCTCACCTTCTCCTTCTCCTTCTTCTACTTCTTCTGATTCACCCTCCAGATTTCATCTTCTCCTTCTCCTTCTTCTGCTTCTTCTGATTCATCTCCAGACTTCACCTTCTCCTTCTCCTTCTTCTGCTTCTTCTGATTCACCCTCCTGACTTCACCTTCTCCTTCTCCTTCTTCTACTTCTTCTGATTCACCCTCCTGACTTCACCTTCTCCTTCTCCTTTTTCTACTTCTTCTGCTTCACCCTCCAGACTTCACCTTCTCCTTCTCCTTCTTCTACTTCTTCTGATTCACCCTCCAGACTTGACCTTCTCCTTCTCCTTCTTCTACTTCTTCTGATTCACCCTCCAGACTTCACCTTCTCCTTCTCCTTCTTCTGCTTCTTCTGCTTCACCGTCCTGACTTCACCTTCTCCTTCTCCTTCTTCTACTTCTTCTGCTTCATCCCCCTGACATCACCTGCTCCTTCTCCTTCTTCTGCTTCTTCTGATTCACCCTCTTAACGTCACCTTCTCCTTCTCCTTCTTCTGCTTCTTCTGATTCACCCTCCTGACTTCACCATCTCCTTCTCCTTCTTCTGCTTCTTCTGATTCACCCTCCAGACTTCACCTTCTCCTTCTCTTTCTTCTGCTTCTTCTGATTCACCCTCCAGACTTCACCTTCTCCTTCTCCTTCTTCTGATTCTTCTGATTCACCCTCCAGACTTCACCTTCTCCTTCTCCTTCTTCTGCTTCTTCTGATTCACCCTCCTGACTTCACCTTCTCCTTCTCCTTCTTCTACTTCTTCTGATTCACCCTCCTGACTTCACCTTCTCCTTCTCCTTCTTCTACTTCTTCTGCTTCACCCTCCAGACTTCACCTTCTCCTTCTCCTTCTTCTACTTCTTTTGATTCACCCTCCAGACTTGACCTTCTCCTTCTCCTTCTTCTACTTATTCTGATTCACCCTCCAGACTTCACCTTCTCCTTCTCCTTCTTCTGCTTCTTCTGCTTCACCGTCCTGACTTCACCTTCTCCTTCTCCTTCTTCTACTTCTTCTGCTTCATCCCGCTGACATCACCTGCTCCTTCTCCTTCTTCTGCTTCTTCTGATTCACCCTCCTAACTTCACCTTCTCCTTCTCCTTCTTCTGCTTCTTCTGATTCACCCTCCTGACTTCACCTTCTCCTTCTCCTTCTTCTGCTTCTTCTGATTCACCCTCCAGACTTCACCTTCTCCTTCTCCTTCTTCTGCTTCTTCTGATTCACCCTCCAGACTTCACCTTCTCCTTCTCCTTCTTCTGATTCTTCTGATTCACCCTCCAGACTTCACCTTCTCCTTCTCCTTCTTCTGCTTCTTCTGATTCACCCTCCTGACCTCACCTTCTCCTTCTCCTTCTTCTACTTCTTCTGATTCACCCTCCTGACTTCACCTTCTCCTTCTCCTTCTTCTACTTCTTCTGCTTCACCCTCCAGACTTCACCTTCTCCTTCTCCTGCTTCTGCTTCTTCTGATTCACCCTCCAGACTTCTCCTTCTCCTTCTCCTTCTTCTGCTTCTTCTGATTCACCCTCCAGACTTCACCTTCTCCTTCTCCTTCTTCTGCTTCTTCTGATTCACCCTCCAGACTTCACCTTCTCCTTCTCCTTCTTCTACTTCTTCTGATTCACCCTCCAGACTTCACCTTCTCCTTCTCCTTCGTCTACTTCTTCTGATTGACCCTCCAGACTACACCTTCTCCTTCTCCTTCTTCTACTTCTTCTGATTCACCCTCCAGACTTCACCTTCTCCTTCTCCTTCTTCTACTTCTTCTGATTCACCCTCCAGTCTTCACCTTCTCCTTCTCCTTCTTTTGTTTCTTCTGCTTCACCCTCCAGACTTCACCTTCTCCTTCTCTTTCTTCTGCTTCTTCTGATTCACCCTCCAGACTTCACCTTCTCCTTCTCCTTCTTCTGATTCTTCTGATTCACCCTACAGACTTCACCTTCTCCTTCTCCTTCTTCTGCTTCTTCTGATTCACCCTCCTGATTTCACCTTCTCCTTCTCCTTCTTCTACTTCTTCTGATTCACCCTCCTGACTTCACCTTCTCCTTCTCCTTCTTCTGCTTCACCCTCCAGACTTCACCTTCTCCTTCTCCTTCTTCTGCTTCTTCTGATTCACCCTCCAGACTTCACCTTCTCCTTCTCCTTATTCTGCTTCTTCTCATTCACCCTCCAGACTTCACCTTCTCCTTCTCCTTCTTCTGCTTCTTCTGATTCACCCTCCAGACTTCACCTTCTCCTTCTACTTCTTCTGCTTCTTCTGATTCACCCTCCAGACTTCACCTTCTTCTTCTCCTTCCTCTGCTTCTTCTGATTCACCCTCCAGACTTCACCTTCTCCTTCTCCTTCTTCTACTTCTTCTGATTCACCCTCCAGACTTCACCATCTCCTTCTCTTTCTTCTGCTTCTTCTGATTCACCCTCCAGACTTCACATTCTCCTTCTCCTTATTCTGATTCTTCTGATTCACCCTCCAGACTTCACCTTCTCCTTCTCCTTCTTCTGCTTCTTCTGATTCACCCTCCTGACTTCACCTTCTCCTTCTCCTTCTTCTACTTCTTCTGATTCACCCTCCAGACTACACCTTCTCCTTCTCCTTCTTCTACTTCTTCTGCTTCACCCTCCAGACTTCACCTTCTCCTTCTCCTTCTTCTACTTCTTCTGATTCAACCTCCAGACTTCACCTTCTCCTTCTCCTTCTTCTACTTCTTCTGATTCACCCTCCAGACTTCACCTTCTCCTTCTCCTTCTTCTACTTCTTCTGATTCACCCTCCAGACTTCACCTTCTCCTTCTCCTTCTTCTGCTTCTTCTGTTTCACCCTCCAGACTTCACCTTCTCCTTCTCCTTATTCTGCTTCTTCTGATTCACCCTCCAGACTTCTCCTTCTCCTTCTCCTTCTTCTGCTTCTTCTGATTCACCCTCCAGACTTCACCTTCTACTTCTCCTTCTTCTGCTTCTTCTGATTCACCCTCCAGACTTCACCTTCTCCTTCTACTTCTTCTGATTCACCCTCCAGACTTCACCTTCTCCTTCTCCTTCTCCTACTTCTTCTGATTCACCCTCCAGACTTCATCTTCTCCTTCTCCTTCTTCTGCTTCTTCTGATTCACCCTCCAGACTTCACCTTCTCCTTCTCCTTCTTCTGCTTCTTCTGATTCACCCTCCAGAATTCACCTTCTCCTTCTCCTTCTTCTACTTCTTCTGATTCAACCTCCAGACTTCATCTTCTCCTTCTCCTTCTTCTGCTTCTTCTGATTCACCCTCCAGACTTCACCTTCTCCTTCTCCTTCTTCTACTTCTTCTGATTCACCCTCCAGACTTCACCTTCTCCTTCTCTTTCTTCTGCTTCTTCTGAATCACCCTCCAGACTTCACCTTCTCCTTCTCCTTCTTCTGATTCTTCTGATTCACCCTCCAGACTTCACCTTCTCCTTCTCCTTCTTCTGCTTCTTCTGATTCACCCTCCTGACTTCACCTTCTCCTTCTCCTTCTTCTACTTCTTCTGATTCACCCTCCTGACTTCACCTTCTCCTTCTCCTTCTTCTACTTCTTCTGCTTCACCCTCCAGACTTCACCATCTCCTTCTCCTTCTTCCACTTCTTCTGATTCACCCTCCAGACTTGACCTTCTCCTTTTCCTTCTTCTACTTCTTCTGATTCACCCTCCAGACTTCACCTTCTCCTTCTCCTTCTTCTGCTTCTTCTGCTTCACCGTCCTGACTTCACCTTCTCCTTCTCCTTCTTCTACTTCTTCTGCTTCATCCCCCTGACATCACCTGCTCCTTCTCCTTCTTCTGCTTCTTCTGATTCACCCTCCTAACTTCACCTTCTCCTTCTCCTTCTTCTGCTTCTTCTGATTCACCCTCCTGACTTCACCTTCTCCTTCTCCTTCTTCTGCTTCTTCTGATTCACCCTCCAGACCTCACCCTCTCCTTCTCCTTCTTCTGCTTCTTCTGATTCACCCTCCAGACTTCACCTTCTCCTTCTCCTTCTTCTGCTTCTTCTGATTCACCCTCCAGACTATACCTTCTCCTTCTCCTTCTTCTACTTCTTCTGATTCACCCTCCAGACTTCACCTGCTCCTTCTCCTTCTTCTGTTTCTTCTGATTCACCCTCCAGACTTCACCTTCTCCTTCTCCTTCTTCTGCTTCTTCTGATTCACCCTCCAAACTTCACCTTCTCCTTCTCCTTCTTCTGCTTCTTCTGATTCACCCTCCAGACCTCACCTTCTCCTTCTCCTTCTTCTACTTCTTCTGATTCACCCTCCAGACTTCATCTTCTCCTTCTCCTTCTTCTGCTTCTTCTGATTCACCCTCCAGACTTCACCTTCTCCTTCTCCTTCTTCTGCTTCTTCTGATTCACCCTCCAGACTTCACCTTCTCCTTCTCCTTCTTCTACTTCTTCTGATTCACCCTCCAGACTTCACCTTCTCCTTCTCCTTCTTCTACTTCTTCTGATTCACCCTCCAGTCTTCACCTTCTCCTTCTCCTTCTTCTGTTTCTTCTGCTTCACCCTCCAGACTTCACCTTCTCCTTCTCTTTCTTCTGCTTCTTCTGATTCACCCTCCAGACTTCACCTTCTCCTTCTCCTTCTTCTGATTCTTCTGATTCACCCTACAGACTTCACCTTCTCCTTCTCCTTCTTCTGCTTCTTCTGATTCACCCTCCTGATTTCACCTTCTCCTTCTCCTTCTTCTACTTCTTCTGATTCACCCTCCTGACTTCACCTTCTCCTTCTCCTTCTTCTGCATCACCCTCCAGACTTCACCTTCTCCTTCTCCTTCTGATTCACCCTCCAGACTTCACCTTCTCCTTCTCCTTCTTCTGCTTCTTCTGATTCACCCTCCAGACTTCACCTTCTCCTTCTCCTTATTCTGCTTCTTCTCATTCACCCTCCAGACTTCACCTTCTCCTTCTCCTTCTTCTGCTTCTTCTGATTCACCCTCCAGACTTCACCTTCTCCTTCTACTTCTTCTGCTTCTTCTGATTCACCCTCCAGACTTCACCTTCTCCTTCTCCTTCCTCTGCTTCTTCTGATTCACCCTCCAGACTTCACCTTCTCCTTCTCCTTCTTCTACTTCTTCTGATTCACCCTCCAGACTTCACCATCTCCTTCTCTTTCTTCTGCTTCATCTGATTCACCCTCCAGACTTCACATTCTCCTTCTCCTTCTTCTGATTCTTCTGATTCACCCTCCAGACTTCACCTTCTCCTTCTCCTTCTTCTGCTTCTTCTGATTCACCCTCCTGACTTCACCTTCTCCTTCTCCTTCTTCTACTTCTTCTGATTCACCCTCCAAACTTCACCTTCTCCATCTCCTTCTTCTGCTTCTTCTGATTCACCCTCCAGACTTCACCTTCTCCTTCTCCTTCGTCTACTTCTTCTGATTCACCCTCCAGACTACACCTTCTCCTTCTCCTTCTTCTACTTCTTCTGATTCACCCTCCAGACTTCACCTTCTCCTTCTCCTTCTTCTGTTTCTTCTGATTCACCGTCCAGACTTCACCTTCTCCTTCTGCTTCTTCTACTACTTCTGATTCACCCTCCAGACTTCACCTTCTCCTTCTCCTTCTTCTACTTCTTCTGATTCACCCTCCAGACTTCATCTTCTCCTTCTCCTTCTTCTGCTTCTTCTGATTCACCCTCCAGACTTCACCTTCTCCTTCTCCTTCTTCTGCTTCTTCTGAATCACCCTCCAGACTTCACCTTCTCCTTCTCATTCTTCTACTTCTTCTGATTCACCCTCCAGACTTCACCTTCTCCTTCTCCTTCTTCCACTTCTTCTGATTCACCCTCCAGTCTTCACCTTCTCCTTCTCCTTCTTCTGTTTCTTCTGCTTCACCCTCCAGACTTCACCTTCTCCTTTTCTTTCTTCTGCTTCTTCTGATTCACCCTGCAGACTTCACCTTCTCCTTCTCCTTCTTCTGATTCTTCTGATTCACCCTCCAGACTTCACCTTCTCCTTCTCCTTCTTCTGCTTCTTCTGATTCACCCTCCTGACTTCACCTTCTCCTTCTCCTTCTTCTACTTCTTCTGATTCACCCTCCTGACTTCACCTTCTCCTTCTACTTCTTCTACTTCTTCTGCTTCACCCTCCAGACTTCACCTTCTCCTTCTCCTTCTTCTACTTCTTCTGATTCACCCTCCAGACTTCATCTTCTCCTTCTCCATCTTCTGCTTCTTCTGATTCACCCTCCAGACTTCACCTTCTCCTTCTGCTTATTCTGCTTCTTCTGATTCACCCTCCAGACTTCACCTTCTCCTTCTCCTGATTCTGCTTCTTCTGATTCACCCTCCAGACTTCACCTTCTCCTTCTCCTTCTTCTGCTTCTTCTGATTCACCCTCCTGACTTCACCTTCTCCTTCTCCTTCTTCTACTTCTTCTGATTCACCCTCCTGACTTCACCTTCTCCTTCTCCTTCTTCTACTTCTTCTGCTTCACCCTCCAGACTTCTACTTCTCCTTCTCCTTCTTCTACTTCTTCTGATTCACCCTCCAGACTTCACCTTCTCCTTCTCCTTCTTCTGCTTCTTCTGATTCACCCTCCATACTTCACCTTCACTTCTCCTTATTCTGCTTCTTCTGATTCACCCTCCAGACTTCAACTTCTCCTTCTCCTTCTTCTGCTTCTTCTGATTCACCCACCAGACTTCACCTTCTCCTTCTCCTTCTTCTGCTTCTTCTGATTCACCCTCCAGACTTCACCTTCTCCTTCTCCTTCTTCTGCTTCTTCTGATTCACCCTCCAGACTTCACCTTCTCCTTCTCCTTCTTCTACTTCTTCTGATTCACCCTCCAGACATCACCTTCTCCTTCTCTTTCTTCTGCTTCTTCTGATTCACCCTCCAGATTTCATCTTCTCCTTCTCCTTCTTCTGCTTCTTCTGATTCACCCTCCAGACTTCACCTTCTCCTTCTCCTTCTTCTGCTTCTCTGATTCACCCTCCAGACTTCACCTTCTCCTTCTCCTTCTTCTGCTTCTTCTGATTCACCCTCCAGACTTCACCTTCGCCTTCTCCTTCTTCTACTTCTTCTGATTCACCCTCCAGACCTCACCTTCTCCTTCTCCTTCTTCTACTTCTTCTGATTCACCCTCCAGATTTCATCTTCTCCTTCTCCTTCTTCTGCTTCTTCTGATTCATCTCCAGACTTCACCTTCTCCTTCTCCTTCTTCTGCTTCTTCTGATTCACCCTCCTGACTTCACCTTCTCCTTCTCCTTCTTCTACTTCTTCTGATTCACCCTCCTGACTTCACCTTCTCCTTCTCCTTTTTCTACTTCTTCTGCTTCATCCTCCAGACTTCACCTTCTCCTTCTCCTTCTTCTACTTCTTCTGATTCACCCTCCAGACTTGACCTTCTCCTTCTCCTTCTTCTACTTCTTCTGATTCACCCTCCAGACTTCACCTTCTCCTTCTCCTTCTTCTGCTTCTTCTGCTTCACCGTCCTGACTTCACCTTCTCCTTCTCCTTCTTCTACTTCTTCTGCTTCATCCCCCTGACATCACCTGCTCCTTCTCCTTCTTCTGCTTCTTCTGATTCACCCTCCTAACGTCACCTTCTCCTTCTCCTTCTTCTGCTTCTTCTGATTCACCCTCCTGACTTCACCATCTCCTTCTCCTTCTTCTGCTTCTTCTGATTCACCCTCCAGACTTCACCTTCTCCTTCTCTTTCTTCTGCTTCTTCTGATTCACCCTCCAGACTTCACCTTCTCCTTCTCCTTCTTCTGATTCTTCTGATTCACCCTCCAGACTTCACCTTCTCCTTCTCCTTCTTCTGCTTCTTCTGATTCACCCTCCTGACTTCACCTTCTCCTTCTCCTTCTTCTACTTCTTCTGATTCACCCTCCTGACTTCACCTTCTCCTTCTCCTTCTTCTACTTCTTCTGCTTCACCCTCCAGACTTCACCTTCTCCTTCTCCTTCTTCTACTTCTTTTGATTCACCCTCCAGACTTGACCTTCTCCTTCTCCTTCTTCTACTTATTCTGATTCACCCTCCAGACTTCACCTTCTCCTTCTCCTTCTTCTGCTTCTTCTGCTTCACCGTCCTGACTTCACCTTCTCCTTCTCCTTCTTCTACTTCTTCTGCTTCATCCCGCTGACATCACCTGCTCCTTCTCCTTCTTCTGCTTCTTCTGATTCACCCTCCTAACTTCACCTTCTCCTTCTCCTTCTTCTGCTTCTTCTGATTCACCCTCCTGACTTCACCTTCTCCTTCTCCTTCTTCTGCTTCTTCTGATTCACCCTCCAGACTTCACCTTCTCCTTCTCCTTCTTCTGCTTCTTCTGATTCACCCTCCAGACTTCACCTTCTCCTTCTCCTTCTTCTGATTCTTCTGATTCACCCTCCAGACTTCACCTTCTCCTTCTCCTTCTTCTGCTTCTTCTGATTCACCCTCCTGACCTCACCTTCTCCTTCTCCTTCTTCTACTTCTTCTGATTCACCCTCCTGACTTCACCTTCTCCTTCTCCTTCTTCTACTTCTTCTGCTTCACCCTCCAGACTTCACCTTCTCCTTCTCCTGCTTCTGCTTCTTCTGATTCACCCTCCAGACTTCTCCTTCTCCTTCTCCTTCTTCTGCTTCTTCTGATTCACCCTCCAGACTTCACCTTCTCCTTCTCCTTCTTCTGCTTCTTCTGATTCACCCTCCAGACTTCACCTTCTCCTTCTCCTTCTTCTACTTCTTCTGATTCACCCTCCAGACTTCACCTTCTCCTTCTCCTTCGTCTACTTCTTCTGATTGACCCTCCAGACTACACCTTCTCCTTCTCCCTTCTTCTACTTCTTCTGATTCACCCTCCTGACTTCACCTTCTCCTTCTCCTTCTTCTACTTCTTCTGCTTCACCCTCCAGACTTCACCTTCTCCTTCTCCTTCTTCTACTTCTTCTGATTCACCCTCCAGACTTCATCTTCTCCTTCTCCTTCTTCTGCTTCTTCTGATTCACCCTCCAGACTTCACCTTCTCCTTCTCCTTATTCTGCTTCTTCTGATTCACCCTCCAGACTTCACCTTCTACTTCTCCTGATTCTGCTTCTTCTGATTCACCCTCCAGACTTCACCTTCTCCTTCTCCTTCTTCTGCTTCTTCTGATTCACCCTCCTGACTTCACCTTCTCCTTCTCCTTCTTCTACTTCTTCTGATTCACCCTCCTGACTTCACCTTCTCCTTCTCCTTCTTCTACTTCTTCTGCTTCACCCTCCAGACTTCACCTTCTCCTTCTCCTTCTTCTACTTCTTCTGATTCAACCTCCAGACTTCACCTTCTCCTTCTCCTTCTTCTGCTTCTTCTGATTCACTCCC